>NW_010291471.1:328-641 GCF_000700745.2 Antrostomus carolinensis | reverse complement strand
CTCGGCTTGGCGTCCTTCACAAACTTGCTGAGGATGCACCTTGGAGATAAAGAGCCTGATCCTGCTGCTTTAAGCCGGTGTTGCCAAGGATTGCAGAGCAGACAGGATCAAGTGAGGGTGAGGATTAAAGCTCATTTTGGCCCTGGCTTGCCAGGATCTAGCTCCTGCCTCCACCCCGCGGGTCTGATCCCGCAGGCTTTGCCAGCTGTGCTGGCAGGAGTTCCCCACAGCTCCCTGAGCTGCCAGGGCTGGCCCTGGCAGGGCTGCTCCGACTCCCGGGAAGCCTTTGCTCTCTTCCCACGAGGCTTGTCTG
>NW_010291471.1:0-220 GCF_000700745.2 Antrostomus carolinensis | reverse complement strand
GCCTCCCGCAGCCCCTCTGCCAGGATCGGGGCTGGCGCAGCGCCCTGGCCTTGCTGGCTCCATCCGTCCTGCCACCGACCCACCCTTGCTCTTGGGGGTTTTACCAGTGACCCAACCCCCCCAGAGCCCTGTCTAGGACTCGGGTGTCCCCCAGTAGCAGGAGCTTGTGGGGCGAGGCAGGCTTGCTTTATCACAAAATCCCAGACTGGTTTGGGTTGGA
>NW_010291470.1:385-661 GCF_000700745.2 Antrostomus carolinensis | reverse complement strand
ATGAGGCAACGCCGGGCGGTGGGGCAAGAGCCCCCGCTGCACCCACCCCCCGGGAGCTGTGATGAGCTGAGTACGGTCTCAGCCTGGTTCAGTCTCAGCCTGGTTCGGTCTCAGCCCATCGTGGGGGTGGCCGAGTCACCTTTTGCCACCCGTCTGGGCATGGTGGCACCTGATGGATCCCGTGGGAACATGGGCAGGGGCAGAGCCAGCCCTGAGCAAACACCCTTTGCAAACATGGGCTGCGGGCAGGAGCCGGGCAGGGGGCAGGGCTGGCCC
>NW_010291470.1:0-283 GCF_000700745.2 Antrostomus carolinensis | reverse complement strand
GGGGCCTGGTGGTTTTTTTGGGGTGCCACGTGTGTGGGCAAGCACATCCTGAGCTCCCACTCCATCTCTTTGCAGAGGGTCAGGATGATTCCCACCCCAAAGTGTCCCCGAGATCCCTCTCCAGATGTTGGCATCTCTGGTGCATGCCCGGCACGCTGAGTCCCACCCACAGCAGCCCCCCAGTTCTCAGCACGCACCCAGGCCAGCACCTTGGGGTGCCCCCACCGTGCCCCCCATGGCGCTGGAGCTGGGGGCAGAGGCGCTGCTGGACCTGAGCTTCCTG
>NW_010291469.1:0-50772 GCF_000700745.2 Antrostomus carolinensis | reverse complement strand
GCAACGGCCTCAAGCGCTTCTCTTGCGTCCCCGGGGCCGAGCCGGGCTCGGCAAGCGGCAGGACCCGCGTGCGAATGGGGCGAGATGGAACAAACCCGAGCGTCTGACTGAGCTCACTCCTTACAGATACGAACCTGTAACGAACAAAACACTGTCTTTCCCAGGCCACGTCATCCGGCCCAGCCTTCGGCCTGAGCGCACGGCTCGCCGCCCGCTCGCTGGAGCTGCCAGGGCACAGAGCGCCAGGCCATTCATTTGGTTAGGTGCCTTCTGAGTTTGAAACGTTTCTGTAATGCCTGACAGCATAGGAAAACGTTCTCAGATGGAAGGTTACATGCATTCCAGAAAAATTTTCACTGTCATCAAAAGAAACTCTTCTTGGGAATACCGTAAAAGCGCAAACTCTTCATTTATGCAATTTTAATGTGGTGGAAATAAAGACGTAGGCCATTCATTTGGTTAGGTGCCTTCTGAGTTTGAAACGTTTCTGTAATGCCTGACAGCATAGGAAAACGTTCTCAGATGGAAGGTTACATGCATTCCAGAAAAATTTTCACTGTCATCAAAAGAAACTCTTCTTGGGAATACCGTAAAAGCGCAAACTCTTCATTTATGCAATTTTAATGTGGTGGAAATAAAGACGTGTAAGATATTAAATTTGTTTTAATGCCTAGAAAGCAAGTTAAAATGAAATAACATACATATTATTAATGAACGGCTACAGTGAAAAGTGTGTAATTACATGTTAATTAAATTCTCTCCTTACATCTGCAGTGCCTCAAAATTATGTTTTCTCTCTACGTATTCTCCTTCTAGCAACATTTCCTGAAAAAACCCCATAGGTGTAAAGCAGAAACTTAAATAGTTCACAACTGGAAAAAGGAATGAAACTATAGCTTTTTTTAAAAAATAAAAATAAAAAGGATTTCTATTCAGAAATAAACTGAAGTTCAACATCTTTTAATTACATAGCCTTCCATTTATAATCTTCTACGTAAGTCTAAACTAAATAACAACACTGGCAGAACACAGTAAATCTGAGGAACTGGGATGAACTATTTCTAGGTAAATATTAACAGAACCATTTTCCTTTATACAAAAATAATTATGTTCAGGCAGGGAGCCAGTCGTCTGTGCGCGCCATCCCCTACTGTCCAATTTCTGTAAAACTCAACATCACCTTTCTTATCTGGCTATTTAGGGCTTTTTAATTTTTCTGTTCTCAAAGTTTAAGCTTCTTCTTGCATTTGCAGCTTTTCATTTATCTCTGCCTGTAAAGAAAATCAGAAGAAAAGAGTGGTTATGATGGAGCTATCTTAGGCTGCACATTGTCTTTGTGGTTCTGACACGCTGTAGTGCAGTAAGACAGACATTATCCTACACACCTTCCTGTTTTGCAGACATCACGGTGCTTCAGCCTGTGCTTACGTGATAACACTTTATCATATTACCGAGCACAATCCCGACGTAGGGTATGACTGCCGTGGACAGGAAGTGATCTGGGACACCCATTTCTCATGTAACCCTGTCTTGGGAGATAGGCTAATTTGCCTGTATTCTCAGGCAAACTTTACCAATAACCACCGAATCAGAAAAATTGCTTTGGGATTTGGTTGTTGCCACTGTTTTCCTTTGCTGCAGATGTTTGTTCTCTAGTGTAATACATTTTATTGAAACATTGCTGGAATTAGAAAGCACTAGTGAAAATGAACAATAAAAAACCCCCATATTTCTGTGATGTTGCTTGTCTTTCTTAATTACAAACACAATTATGAATGTCTATCTCATTCTGAAAATACAGGCTGCTGCAGACATTCAGTGTTTAATTTACAATGTAACGTTTGTGGGGAAGGTATGAGGGTTGTGACATATTGTAGTGAAATCTTTGTCAGTGATAAAGTGCAGCAATCTTTAATTCCATAGCATTTGGAAATGTAGGATCACTGGAAAAAAGGCCAAAAATACTGAGGTTTTATGGCGAATTTATGTATATTTCTCAATATTAGCACTGATCACTGCAAAACGACAGTCTTTCCCAGAGTCACAAAGTTTTGTTAAAACAACTGGAACAGGCTCAGATGTCCTTTACAGACTCCATATAAACTGTTCTAAAACTCAGAGTTACATTCTTGATGGCCTCAGTGTAATTTTGATAAAGTGAATGGATTTGGCCCAGAAAAGCTTGCAGTAACTTGCCATTTTAGGAACTTTTTGGCTTGCCAGTTCTAGAAATCCCTACTAGTGCTATACTTCAACCTATGAATGGATAACCACTGCTAAAATGTTTGCATTTTAGTTCTCAGTCGGTCAGTTTAGCATAAAAAGCTGGAATTTCTATCTTAACTTTGTATCTTTGCAGATGACCTTTACCATATTCAATCCATGCTCAAGTATATCCATATCCCTTTCCATTATTTGTATACTTAGACTGCTTTGCTGTGGAGCACTGATCCTCCAGGCTAATCCTCTCCCAGCCACCCACCCCAGCTGCCTTTTCTTCTCCAGTTTTTACATCCCTCTGTCTCTGATTCTACCTTCAGTGAAAATCAGCTGCCACCATACTTCACCATGGCTGCTGTTGTGATCACTGATTGTCAGCACTGTGATTTCAGACTAAAAGTTCTTTTCTAGACTCAACTAGAGCAACAGCTGCCTTATGTTCCCGGGAGATATAATGCAGATTGTGAAATCACAGTTCACGCCTAACAAAATGTTTTGAGTCTGACCATGTATCACGTAAAAATCTAATGAGAAGATTACCTCAGAGGTCAAGTAACTCAGAAATCAGGTGAAAAAGATACATTGGTGGGAGACTTTTAAAAAACAAAAGAAAATATTATATACACAGAAAATATTTTCTGTGTATATATCTAGAGTTGCAAAATAATTAAAAATATATTTTTCTTGTCTGTGCAGAATTTGTAAAGAAAAAAACCCTCTTAGCACTGATGCTAATGAAATCAAGGTCAAGTGAAAACCAGGCATTTCATTTTGTTTCTGTAGACAGGGACAGGAATAAGACAACATAGCCCAGGTCCCATCCTGTTTCTAAAGACATGTTGAAATAGAATATGAAATCAAATAGGTAAATCTAATGATGGCATCATTATTCTAATTTATATTCTCCTTTCATTCATAACCCATGTAAAGCAATTTACCAATATCACACTATTTTCAGATAATGTTAGATGTTTAATAGACTGCTGCTTGGTCAACAGTATGCAATGCGCTATATCTAAAGCTTAAAGCGCCTAATGCCACCTGGTTGTTGCAAATAAAACCAAATTCCACCAGGTCCTTGGTGGAACTGGTTCTAGCTAGCTTGGTTCTAGCTAGTTTGCTTTCAATAATTTCATATGCTTGAGGGAGCAGTTTACAAAATAACAATGATTTACTCTGTTGGCTTTGCACGTGTTTCAATTTACAGACCTACCTGTAGAGAAGATCACCCTACAACAAATTTAAGTCCACTGACAATAGCTTCCCTTTCATGAACCCCATAGAAAGAACTCATGGACTCCTCAGAGTCTGCAGATCACACACCAAAACCAGATCTGTTCTATTAAGGCAGCTCTTGTATAGATATGCACCTACCAAATGAAGTCAAGAATTGGCATAAATATGTTATTTCTTACACAGATTAAAGGATGTGTAACATACTTGCATCTAACAATTTATATTAAGCACATGTTGCATATGCTCCATCACAGCAGCTGATCCTGAACCCCTGAAAAGGAATTTTATCACTGACAACGCCGAGAGCAGGATTTGGTCCATTTTTCTTAACACATAGTAATGCTGAAGATATACGTTGTTATATTACTGAATATTTTTTATCTTACCACATGTAAGCTGACTAAACTAGGAGTTATTTATAGAGGCTAATTCACATTTTTTACAGCATATGGATATGCTTTTTGCCAGCTTTAGCAAGCATACAGTTTATATTCATTAAGGCTGAGATAGCTAATTAACCATAGACAGAATTAGTTAATAGCTTCCTAGTAATAGTACCTCAAGGTTGCCAATAATTTCACTGGGGATTTCACCCACTGCGGACTTCTGATCTTCAGCAGTGACACCAGCCACGGCATCTGCCTCGAAGGACTCTCCCTCTGGACAGGGCTCTTCCAGGTAACTCTCCTGGTCAGACTCCTAGCAGCAGCCAGAAACACATGAGTTAGAACATCCCCCTACAAGACCAAACAGCATCAGCCCAAAGACATGCAACAACACATGAAGCCTGCATTTGAGAACTCCTGCTCTGACAGAGACCGTCAATGTCTCTCTTTTACTGCTCAGGCCAGGCAGATCCTGAGGTTATGAAGTTGCGTGGGGAAAGAGACCAGACGTGCTGACTCAAATGTCCTCTTGACCAACTAATGCAGTAAGAGCAACTTCATTCCATCTTAGAAGAGAATATTCCCCTATATTCTGGGGAATAAATATCATCAGTCACTGGGCTCCAATGGGAATAAATGAGGTAGGAGACTCATAGAAAAATAGCTTTTTCTAAAAAAAACCAAAAGCAACAAAAACCTACCAAAACTCTGTACCTTAGATTCTGTCTCTGCAGTAGTTGGTGATATTATGAATGATGAATAGATATCCAAAGGTGTGCCTTCTTCCAGCATAACAGGGAAGGGGGGAACTGCAGATGGGGCAAGTTCAATCACATACTGGCAGTATTTAAAAAAAAGAAAAAAGTAATTCAGGTTTAATTATTGCTCAGAGGTTTACTGCAGATTTTTTTATATGGAAATGAAATGGCTGGCAAACAACAAAAAACAATACCTTTTTTGTTACTATCCAGGTGCTTAGAACTAGAAAGCATACTGAAAGTGATTATAGATCAGCTTTAATTTCTTGCTGCATCTCAAGGGGCCCTCTTTATAACACTTGGAAAGAACAGATGATTTTCATAATTTCATAACACTACAGATTCTTACTCATGTGGATAATTACATTTAGAAAACACAGAGCTTAGGTAACATGCAGTCTTCCCAATGCAAATTTGTCACTTCTGAACAGGGACCTTGTTGCATTTTGGAATTAAAGGGTTCAGCTGACCACCAGGGTATTCTTTCAAAGGAGTCAGTGGAGTAAAGTTGTAGTGACGCTGCATCAAATAAGGCCTTAAGGAAAATATTTTAATATGTGACTATAATTTAAGAATTGCTATCGGTCCAAGTTTTGCTGCTTCATCAACTTGCTCCCATTTCTTTCCTGTGAACATGGGAACCACACCAGTATTCTGCTGGCATGTGAACTGCAGCTCTAGGAATATTCTGACAAGGAAATGTCTCTTCCCCCCGGAGTAGCTGGATGCAGCACTTAGTTCTTGCTCAGACTCTCACGAGTGATGCAGAAGGCAGCCCTGAGTCCTCTAAAGGGACAAGATTTTGTGTATTTATTTTCTTTTTAAGAGATAACAAAACATACATGCCAAATAGGGTGACAAAAGGTATTTTTAAACAAGCAAGGAACAGAGTATAATACTAAAACTGCATGTCTGGGGCCTCTACAACGGGAAGTGCCCACCGAGAATACCAGGCAGATGTTCCAGTTCTGAGTCAGCTATTACAAACACGATTTTGCTTGGATGTGTAAGTCAACTACATTAATTCACATCAGGGTAATTGCAGCTCCCATAAATTAATTTCCTCATACCTGTGAAATCATAGCTAGGTTGATATTTGGTTTCTTTAGTTACTTGCTACAGTTAAACATGCTAAAAATATTAAAGGTTCTACATATTTGCAAAAGTTATAGCAAAATTTGAAAATAAACAGTGAGACCTAGCCATTGTACTTTTATATTGTGTTAAAAATCTCTTTGGTAATCCTGAAAGCTTTTCAGAAGTTATGTTTGGACTCTGCCATTATCTTCAAGATTCACTGTCATGTGTGAGCTTGCTAAAAAAGGTAGACAGTATTAGCCCATGTTTATAGGAACCCAAAAGGCTGACAGAAAGATTTACAGAATTTAAGTGAGGAGAAAAACCAAACTTTATAGGAGCATTTTCCTATATCACTTGTGACCTGGATTTTACAGCACTGTGCTAGTGCCTACAGACTCACAAAAGGAATAGTGAGCAAGTTGAGGTTTTGTATCAAAATGAAAAAGCTTTAAGTTGAGCTAAATGTTACTCTTTCTGGAACAGAAATTAACTTTTTTTTTTTTTTTTCAAATTATATATTTTTTAAACTAGAGCTTTTCTGATTTAGCCAATGTTTCCATTTTCTGATTTTGTACCTTGTATTTTCTTATTAAAAAACATTAGCTGAATTGGACGAGAATTCACAATTACTTTCTGCTTCCTTAAAATAACATCTTTTGGTTAGTTACTTAATTATTCACTCAAAATATTTTCTTTATTTAGATTAATCATTATTCCATTTATTCCCTCCAGTCCAAACTTAAAAAAAATGAAATCATGTAAAAAACTAGACCGGGTTTTTAAAATCAATTCCTGGCTGATCAAATACATTTTTGTAGCATGGATAAGATTTTCAGAGGTTCTGTTTTAGAATAATATTTTTACTTCACTGCGTCCTTTTAAAGAGAGCCATTCTTTACTCATCTATTCCGTGTCTAATAATAAACCTTGGATCATTAAGAAATAACTAAATTATAGCAGAACTAGTCTCTTTAATGAGCTATAATAGTCTCAATATTCAGCCAAAAGTTTTTTTAAAAGACTGTGAAACTTCAATGTAGAATATGAAGTATTTTGTTTAGTAATAAGTTTATGAGCAGTACTACAGTTTACAGCCAAAATACAGTGACCTAAAAATGCCATTCTGCATTGCTCCTTCCTATACATTGTGTCCTTAACAAGTCCAGGGGAAAATTAGAACGAATGAATTGTGCTGAGAGCCCGAAGCCAACAAATGTATTTAAATGAATCCTTCTGATGAAATACTTTCCTTTAAAAAATACAATTAAGTCTTTGTATTTCCTTTGAACAAAACCTCATGTTTAATAGCACCAATGGCTCTGAAGTAAAATCTATTTAAAAACAGAGAAGGAGACACGGTAAGTTTTTATACAGTTACAGTGGCTTTAAAAAATGCTGCTAGTTTCTGAAGTCTGAGTAAATTTATGGTGTATTACTTCCCCTGACCTACATTAAAAAATTCATCCTCCTTTTTTTTAATTCCTGAAGATTTGTCATTATGTGAGCATTATTCACTATGACAAAGATGTATTAATCAAAGTGTCCTCTTGAATCAATATAACTATCGAAATGTGAGAAACAGTTTGGCAGGATGATAACGCTTTAAAATTAATTGGCAATATTTTCCTGCATATTGTGGTCCAGTGGGTCCATGAGAATTCAAACATAAAGAAATTGTAAGGCAGTTGCACAAATGTAGAGGGTATATCCGTGTCAGCTGCAGACAAAAGGATGCTCCAAGAGACTGGAGCGAGCAGAAGTTAAATGCAAAATTCTTACTAATTCCTAGGTGTGGTGGGGTGCCAAAAGGCCACTTGAACCTGGACAAGTTAGAGCAGGCTGAAGGCTGCTCCAACATTCAGCAGAGGTTAGTCTGGGAAACATTCAGCATCACCTTTACTTTCCCACCCCAGTTTCATCAAGCCTCCGTGTAGCCGCTGCTGAGGACTGTAGCTGGTGTTGAGACATTACTCTCAACACACAGCCCCATGTCACAGTTTTTATCTGGAATTCTTTCTAGTAAAAGTGTGCATAAAGAGAGGCAAGTATAAGAAAGTGTCATGCTGTTCTGCATATAAACCCACATACTTTTCTTGTTGTTGAGAGCTAGCAAATTACCTTTTTACCAATGTAGGCAGAGCAGAGACAATAAAATAGTATACAGGAAAATTTCTAGAACAGAATAATGGCAGGAAAGAAGATTGGTAAAGCGTTCTAATAAATGAGTTCCACAGATGTGGTAGTTATTATAAAATTAGCTTTGCATAACTTACCAATATACCATTACATTTTCCCCCAGATGTTATCTGTTACTTAAATTAATTTTGCTTAAGTTACTATTATTGCAGATTTTATCCACACTGTATTTTATTATTTAAGTTTCTGTGGCATAAAACAAGCCCTGGCTGATAGCATTACTTTTAATATTATATGTAAGAGGGTTTTAGTATTATACAAATGGCTGCTGGGTATATCTTAATAGTCACAGCACAGAACGTCTGCTCTCAAAATATTATGTAGATTAAACCCAGCTATTTACTTACACTCTAATTCAAGTCATTGGAAAGGTTTGCAGTATTTATGTATGTGGTATGAAGGGAAACAATCTACTTGGGGAATAAATATCAGAGTTAGGAAATTAGCAAAGCTAAGGTCAAGGTCAGTTTGGATTTACTAATATACTTGCTGAAAATTAGAATATATACTTTATGCTTACTTATTTCATAAATGAGAGTAGAGGCTGAGGGGGTGGTGTATTTGCCTCTTTGATACAAGGTTTTTGTATCATAGAAACATTTTAAAACCACCTTTTCAGCTTAATGTCATCTGAAATTCAGAACTCCCCTCCACAGAGTCTTAACATAAATTCTCTGTAGCTCATCTTACCAAACATAGGAAAATAATTATTTATAAGGATTGGAAAAAATATCCCACATTCAGCATGGACCATTTCTAAAGACTTGTAACATCTTTCAAAGCCTTTCAATGGATATGGATTTGATTTTATGTGAATGACAGATGCATTTAAAAAAGGATGTTTTTTCTGTGTTATTCTCTATATTCATATCATCTTTGTAGTTTCTAATTGTATGGATAGGACCTTATGCTACCAGAGACCTGTACAGACTTCTCTCTTATATATGATCATATGTGAGACTTGCTATGAACCAAAATATTTAATACAGGATTTACATTAGTTTGCCATTCATGCTAAGCATACCCAGCTCCACACCTACAAATGTGCTGAATTTCAGTTGCTGGAATAAAAGGCATTTACAAAATATGGTTTGTTAGCTGCCTGTATTTCATGTGGTTGAATTTGATTGAATAAGTAATGGACAGAGATGCAGTCTTACACTGACCCAAACCAGCCTGCCTTTGTTTCCCCCCTGCCCCCTTTAACCTGCCAGCATATGCAATCACAACATATCCACCCTACTTGCCTTCTGAGGCATCGCCCACCCGTGTTCTCATAGGTGAGGAGGCTCCTGGGAGGTTGCTGATAGCTCTACAAATACATTTGCCATTCTATTTTGCAACAGTGCTATACACAAGGTCCAAAGGACTGAGGATATTATGAAGCACTCAAAAACTTAATCCAGATATATGATCTGTGCAGTGTGACTAAGATGGCAGCGCTTCCTTCTGAATGCCTTCAACTATACACATTTGTGTTAATATTTAAAGTAGAATTAAGATCAATGAGGGACTAAACTTGGCCTCTGAAGTACTCTCCCCAGTTGCTAATGATGCACATGGAAATTCTGTGTGCACGTTCCTGGGCAGGAGTTTTCAAACCACTATTCCTTAAATGAGACAAAAGTTCAGTAAGTCAAAGGTATACTTTATGCTCTTTTTTCCTGTATTTTAGAATTTAAGTTAATACATTTTAAACTTTGTTGACAATACATCAGTAATTAATCTAGTCCAAAATAGCTATCTGAAGCAATTCGGTGCCTACATTGACAAAACAGGATCTACTCCTCCCCCCAGGAAGCTGTAAATCAGTCAGTGACATCTGGCCTCAAGGACATCAGAGTCATCTGAAATGTAGTAATTTATATTAATGAACATCAATATTAATTTTTAAATAAAAAGAATTTGCTAGTGCCATTATGTTTACATACAGAATATTATTTATAGCTTGTGTTCCTCCTTTCCTACATTTTGCCCATAAATTATTGTAAGGAAACATACTGTCACAGTTATAAATATTTTTCCCCAGAGTTAAAGCTTTTACATATCCTCTTACTGTTTTCAGTAACTATACGAGGGCAACAACCAGAATTTTCTTGCTGCTCCAGGAACTGCTGCCAATTTTAATGCTCGACTGAGTAGAAAAGGGTGCTTCTACAAAAACAAACAAAGCCTTCCTCTCTGGAGATATCTTAATGCAGAATGCCCTTAATACCTAGATTCTGTAAGAATATCCTAATACACCAGAAAGAAAAAAAATACTGATTTTACTGGGCTGCAGTCATCTACTTCTGCTTTTACCAAGCTTCCAATTATTACTTCCAATTCACAGATTATTTAGAAAGACAAAATAAGAGACATTAAAAAAAAATCCCCAGTTGGCTTTCATGCTGAGGACACATCACTAAATGATTCACCTTGGAATGGTCACTCTAAATTCACATTGTGTTTAGCATTGCCAAATCTAGAGTTATGGGATTAAAAGAGAATCTCAGCTTTCATTTAAAAATAAAGTTAGTGTCTAGCTCTTCTGGTTGCAGAGGAAAGATTGGAAACATAAATCTTGAAAGCTCAAAAACTAGACTGCAAGAGAAAGGAAACAACCAACAATTATTTTTAAGCATGTCTCATGATTTTTTGGGATCTCTCTCACCATTTTAAATGCTTGCGGTTAACAAAATCGTTTTAAAACAATGCATACAGATTTTGAGGATGGGTGACAGATTTTTTTTTTTAGTACCTAAAAGTGCAACTCTTGCATGTCAGGAATCTTCAAAGTGCCAGCACCCCCTTTCCACTTCAAGGTCACCATAAAAAAACCAAAGAGCAGGCAGCTCCTATTCTGGTTGTGCAGTTATACTCAACACGGATCTAAAGCCATTAAAAAAACCACCACCAACAAAACAAACTCAAAAACCCCCAAAAGAACCTTTCTCACAGTACCCACCTAGCTGGATCTACAAATATGAAAAATATTAAGGCTTTTTTTAATTAGTCAAGTGATCACATTAGAAAATCATAAAAGTAGGTTCTGCTGAAAACAGAAACACATTCCTCTTGCAGCCCTGAGCATGTACAGTAACAGTCAGATGTCTGCTCACACTGTCCTGGGCTGTTTTTTCCAGGTGTTACATCTGAGATGCAGCAATGTCTCATCAACTATTACTGTTCCACAGCACTTTAGGTCAGTCCTAAGACTGCCAAAAAAATGCTCATGTAGACATGCCAATCTCCAGCACGCACGTCTATCTCTGCCATGTCTCATGCTCTGTGCACACCAGTTAGAGCAGGTGTGTTCCTAGGGAGCTGTGTGCTACCCCACCAGATTCCTCTGAGTTTAGTAAGCACAGTCTTCAGGCTTTATCTAGACCTGCGTACAATGTACATTAAGGAAAGGCACCAAGAAGATTCCCAGGAAAAACTAGAAAAACTTTAAAAGAAACTTTCGAAACAAAAAGGTTTCAAGAAGTGATTGGGAGCTCCTGCTGAGAAAGTCTGACAGCAGAAAAATAATCCTTTGCTGTTCATCCAGTAACACGTAAGCACTGCCCCAAGTTGGACAGAGGTCCCACCTTCTGCCTTCGTCCACTGCCACTCCTGAACAGCCTTCCCTTCCTGTCCATTTCTCCATGCAAGACTGGTCATGGAGAAGCCCCTCACACAACTGCCCCATATTCCACACATGCCTGCAACACCAATTGACAAAGGAACAAGCTCTCTCTAAACTCCCCTCAGTCATCAGGTGCATTAGATGTGAATAGGCTTATCTATATTGATTCACCCCGAGCTGATGCTACAGAAAAAAGCTGCTCTAATATTTAAAAGCTTGCATAAAAAACAAATAAACAAACAAACCCAACCTAAAGAATATTGATTCTGAGCTGAAGGGAAAAAAAAAATTGCTCACACAATTTAAAAACTACAGTATAGGTTTTAAAAAATATGCTATATTAGAAAACTTTTCAGGATATACAGTCACATAAAAATGGAGAGCTTGTGCTCTTTGTTATTAGACTTAAAACATAAAGTCTTTCCCTGAGTGTGTAAGTTTCTGTTAAAACAACAATTTGTCCTGTGGACTGTAAATTCAATTACTGTTTTTATTGGAATCACATTTTGGTTTGGAAACAATCATGCAGAAAAACAACCAGTAACTTAGACATCTTAAAAACATCTCAAAACAGGCATAGCTCTGAGAACAAATCAGTTATGGTAATTCTTCCACTGTGAACTGGAATGTTTTTAAATCCATTTCCATATTTTTAATTAACACCTAGTTACAAAAAAAAAAATCTTACTGTAGGTCATTTTAATCACAAATGGGAAAACAAATTTACTTTATCAGAAAATTGACTCAACACTATTTTAGGGACTTATTTTTCATGTTTTTATCATTAAAATTACATTATTAACATACATTTTCCAATTTGGGAATGCAGAAGTAAGTCAATTTTTCTCTCAAATTTCAGAGTTACAGTTTTCAGTCACCTCTCTATGTGAAACCAGTCTATTTTAGCACCAGAATATTTGATCAGTATACCAAAAACCCCACAGAAATCTAAGATATCAGTAATACTTTACAATTGCATTTCTATATAACTTGAACCTGCACTATTCTCACCATAGCCTGTTGGTCAAAAGAAACCACTGCTTCCTTATACCATACTTGAATTTCATATCCTATTGTAAACAGGCTCTCCTTATTACAGCACATGCTCATAAATCTGTTTATACTGGATCTCAGCTTGCATGCTGAGGTTAGTTTTAACTCTACCTTACAACACTGTCATTCGCCTTAAATAAAAATATGGTTGCGGATAGGGGCAGAGTTAGTCTGGTGAATGCAAGAGTTAAACAAAGCTTTGTTTCAGCATAGCTTGGCCTGGTGGGTGCTTTGAAATCTAATAAGTTTCCTCTTGGTAAACTGCCAAAGCCAACCACACCTTGGATGATGTGAGGTTGTTTTTGAGAAGGTAACATCTTACAGATTATCTCCTCCCACTTTGACTTGGAAGGTTTCTGAGAAGAAGAGTCATTTCCATTGTTGGGGCATGAAATGGTTTCTGGTGAAAAAGTACATAAATCTCATTCTGCTTTGACTTGTTAGGAAGCTCATGACAAATCATATAATCAAATGTGGATATTTCAAAATTTGTTTAAACAAAGGATGAGAAGAAACAAGTATTTCTACTAAAGACTTTCTCCCCAAATAATAAAAAAACTAAACCAACATTCACTTAACTCCTTATCCTTTATAAACTCTAAGTTAACATCACCTTTTAGAAAATTACCACACACACAACTAACAAAATCCACAAAAAATTTACATTTGTTCAGAAAGGTTTTCCACAATCATACAGAATTTTAACACAAATCAGGATTGAGAGCAAAGGCTACCAACTTTGAAGTGACAATCTTGAGTCGGCTATAGAATAAGTATTCACTTATGAAGGGTACTGGGTTGAATTCTACACTCTGGGATTTCCTCTCCTTCCCTCATGTTTTGTCTTTTTGAGAAACTCTGTTCTACAAAAATAGGCAAAGACCATGTGATCGCAAAGTTTGCTCGCAGTTTTCCTGATGAGATAAAGACAACGCATCTGTGATGATCAGCTTTTGATAGGAAAAAAAAATGAAGCAATGATGTCAAAGGGATTTATTTATTTATTCCTTTTAGCAGTACCTTTTCCCTGCCAGCTTTCCTAAACAGCAACATCGTAGCTACTGAGAGGGAACAAGTGCCAAACAGCAGCACCTTCTCTTAAGATTGCACAGCTATACCCAGAAACGTGACATTGCCTATTCTGAAGCTGCTGTCTTTCGATTTAACCCTCAGAAGAAAACACCCATCAGGAACACCAAATGTGTCTGGATTGCCAAGCAGAGAAGTTGAGGAGGGGGTAGAAAAATCACTAATGGCTGGAAAGCTCAGCTGGCAACAGAGAGAAAGGCAGGGTGGAGGAGGACACAGGAATTAAAGTGGTCCTGTGGAAGGAAAGACTTAATAGCTCAGGGAAAAGCATGGGTCAGTGTGCAGAGGAAGAGAGCAGGAGCGATGGGAAGTAGCTAACAGCAGAGCTGAAGGTCTCGCACGCGGAGGAGAGGCAGTGAGGCTGAACAGATCCATCTTCACCACTCCTGCAGCAGAGTGCAGTGCTGAACTATAACACTTATTATTCTAGTCTCAAACTCCCCTTTGGCCCCAACTGCCAAGCATGCCAGACTGCACGAAGCAGCTGAATGTCTAGTGTGGTTTCAACAGTATCTCTTGTTACCAAACCAAGATTTTCACTTACTTTTCCAATAGATCCATAACCCAAAGATCATATCAAAGACAGCATTCTAAAGACTTCTGGTGGTGGGCTCTATTCACTTCCTTATCTACATCAGGCTATTTCCCTCTGATAATTCCTTGCTCCATCTAGACAAAATGTCACATATCCTAGGTCCTCTTGTCACATGATTCTTTATTTTGATTACAACATTTGGCAGAATGTGAAGCGACTCTCACCACTGCCACTGGGTTTGTGTTTTAACATAGGCCAGAAATATTCACCTACGCACTGAAACACAGTCTTTCTCCAGATGATGCCATCCATATATATATATATACACACATATACATATCTGTAATTGCTAATTGTTGTTTAAACATAGAAAGACAAAAAAATGCAAACCAAAAAGTGGCTTTTAAAGAATGAATTGATACCAAGAGCTGAAAAAAGACTGTACCAGAGACCCTAAAGAGAAGAGACCTTACCAAATCTAATAGACAAATTTTCAGTGTAGACTCTCTTCACATTTATAGGACTGACTGGTTTAACTGTTGTTTGTAGGCATTCATTCTATCAAGCATACACCCTAATAAATCATACTGGATGCACAGCTCCATGTGGAAGAAATAGAGCTGATGGGAGATATCTTTGAAAAACTTGGCCCCCAAACCAGAGACAGGTTATTTCTCCATGACAACAAGTAACTTAACAGATATATTTCTCTCTCAATGGTAAATTAGTCTCAAAGCAACATCCTCCATCAGAGAAGGTGCTCTCATAATACAAGCAGTAGCCAATTTGAGCACTTTAACTGGATTTTGTTAGAGCCCTAAGATTATTAAAATTGTGAACTTTAAAGAATTATATTTCAACCTGTGTTCTACTAGTTCTCTCCCTACCTTCTCTGATTTTAATTTTCTCACTTGTCAGCATCTCTTGGCAGTGAGAACAAGAAAGACCTCAAACCTTTGCTGATTGCTTTCCACGCAATCTGATTTCTATAAATTAAAAGTTGCTGATGGGGAAGCAGACAGCAGTACCCTTTGATCAAGATACACATCTTGATCTCTTTTATCATTTTTTAAAAAAACAATAATATTACAACAAAAAAAAATCATCATACAAGCTTTTCGATCAAAGTGTGTCACTGTCTGCTTCCCAGTCAACATACTGCCAGTAAATTGGCAAGGTGCCCAGAAAGAGCAGGCAGCAGCTGGTGGGTTTGATCACCATCTGTATATCTACTCGTCTATAAAATATCATGTCTCCATCTAGTGGGCAACTGCATTTAACAGGACATTTGAAAATGGGTCGGAGCCTACTTCTGAGGATGGCAGAAAGAGCTTTGCTAGACTCCCCATCAGCAGAACCGGGCTCTAAAGCTGTATCACGCTGGAAATCTATCCAAAGCAAGAAAGGTACTGAAGCCCCACTGGTGGTTCCATCACTGTGCTGGCACTTGGCCTTGAAATCATGTTTTCTCCAGAAACATTCACAAAATATCTACTTCTGTGCTCTCCCAACAAACCAGCTCTTTCCAACACTGCAGCACCCTGGAAGTCTTAATGGCAAAAATTCGAAAATGTAAAAGAGACAACATGAAAAGGAAGGTGAGAGCAAGGATGCCATTAAACGTCCAGAGTTCCTGGAAGAAACAATAAGGAACAAGATGAATATGCCAAGACAATGTCTTCCTTTAAGAAGAATTGAACTACAGCATATTAAAGCATCAGCCCTCCGGCCCTGACTACTCAATGACAGGACATGCAAAATACTGCGTTAACTTTCTCATGTGGTCTCAGATAACACCCTTGACCGAAGTGCAACACGAGTAACATGAGATAGGCAAATTTGTTTTTCAGAAAAGTGCCACAGAAACAGTCCTTGGGACACAGATTTTAGATCCACATGGCTGCTCAAATAACGGAGAAACTGAGGCACAAGCCAATGCTCTGATAACTCTGTCACGACAGAAACAGGACTAGAACAAATAGTTATTAAAAGCCAAATTCTACCGCATTCATTATACCACCCTCCCTTTCATCGATTACCATCCTTTTTGACAACAACTCCACAAGCAATGTACTGACTGGACATATTTTATGCACAGCCATCTAGTGTGAAAACTGCATCCTAATGAAAAACTATCAGTACAGCAAAATGAAAAAAAAACCCACCACCACCACCAAGATCATCCTATTGATTTTTTCCATCCACGTATGGACTAGACTTAAATTCCCATAGCTTGAGAAATCTGTTGAGATAACTCTCCAACACAGCATGATTACGTTTCATTTAATGACTTCTTTGGATGCATGATAGGTTCTAAAATAGCTTTTTTTCTGAATATCTTTTAATAAAGTTATTTAAGATGCATTTTGCTTTGACATACGTAAACTGGTGTGATAGTTTAACTGTTACAGTAAAGCATTTTCTACTTTTATCATACACTCCATTGCATTAGAAGTAAGTTTATTACTCTATAAATTATTCATTCACAGGAACTTCAGTTTAACAGCACCTAATAGACACAATCACTTAAGGTAGCACGCTGGTAAATTTCAGCTTTAAATCAGAAGCTGATCTGTCCTCATATATATATAAAAAAATCAACTTATCAGAAAAAAGCATCAATTCTAAGAAACTCAGGCATGAGCACTTAAAAATGAAGTCAATACATGCCAACAACTTTGTGCTAATTTATTATATTGCTTGTTTGTGCAGGAAGGGGATGAGATTTGTTTCAATCTAATCTAATTCCCTTTATTTCAACAGAAACTACAAGAATTAGAAATGAATGTTGTTCTCTCAACAATTTGCTGTGATAGAAGCTTTATTTTTCAGGTCAGCACTCTGTTTTTGATTGCTCAATGGGAGCACCACAATGGCTAAAAAAAGAAGGCTCTGAAACGTTAGGAAATAGAAACTGCTGACTACCTGGTGAAGGAATAATGATTTATAATATATGAATAGGGGCAATAATTGGATAGCAGGCTGTACTCAAAAAAGCCTTAATTCACAGATCTGACATCAGAAAGTCATAATCCATCGATCTAGCATCAGAATGATGGATTATGACTTTTTAAGAACATGTAGACATGTCAGCTTCACGAGCATTCCGGGAATTGTAGTCCAAATTGTTTTACTGAGGTCATTTGAACAATTTCAGCTTTTTCCAATAAAGCTGATGCACTAATATTTTGAAATGTAAAAGTTCTGTTGGATCAATTTTTTCTTTCAGACCCTAAAAATCCTCCAACCAAATATTGCAGGTTGCCGTATCTTGTGACTGAAGAATGTATTTTTTTATATATTACTTCAAGTCTGTAATTTTCTTACAGACATGACAACAATTTTAAATTCTAATTAATTTTTATATCAAAAAAGTTTTGTATTCAAATTTGGAGGCAAAAAAACCAAGGTGCAAAGTGTAGAATTAATTACCATGTTTTCTTTCAGGAAGAGCACTGATACATGTTTTCCCTGGACTACTGCAAAAATATCTAATTTTTGACTTCTGAGTCCTTCCTTTTTTTGACCCTGATTAGGTTTTAAACTGTCACTGTCAAAAATAAAATTATGAGGTGAATTTAGATGAAACATTCCACGAAAAGAAAGAATACTCTTGCAATGTATGAATACTTAGAGGTTGGAATGTATTTTTTATAAAGAAGCTTATGACATAACTCAAAAAAGACATCCATCCTCTTCAGTGAAATACTTGCAACTTCATTTTCCTCATAAAAACAAACGTGGGATAAGGTTATTGAATAAAAAATTCAGGAAAGTTCCAGAGATCCTTTCATTGAGCATCACATACTTATTTACAAATAAACCACAATTTCAGTCATAAATTCTATTACAAAATCTTCCAGTGATATTTCCGCATTACAATTAAGTGAAACCACCTATAAATTAACAACTGCTACATTAGATTAATCCCATAGCTCAGACAGGTAAGAGTTTATCAAAAAATGTTTTCTGCTCCAGACAAGTGTTTAGAATAAAAATAAAATCTCATGTTAAATATAAAATATAACTAATTATTTTCAACATACACACATATTAAAACCATAAAAAACCTATGACTAAAACCTCTTCCAAAGCTATAAAAACTTTAAATATACGAGTAACAAGGGCTCAAGGGCAAAAGAAACCAAACCAAGCCCGGGTTGCATATCTCTACATTTTTTGCACAAACTGTTTTATATCTCCCCTTGTCTACAAGGCTGAGTTTCACCTTGTCTAGTCTTTCTCATCTTACTTCCCTTCTTACTCATGTTTTTAAGAGAGCTTATTAATAAAATAACTACTTAATGTCAAGCTTTTTATAAAAAAAACCACCACCAACAACAAAAAAGCCAAACAACTTTTGTATACTTTCATAACTAAAGCCACTATGGAGAGGAGAAGTCATAGGCCTCTTTTACAATGGTTGAAATAATTTATTTCACTAAAAAACATGTACATTGAGCAAAGGCACCCTGGGTCCAGCCCCAGCCCAGATTTCAAAACGAATGACAATAACAAGACCTAAGGAAAAGACAAGACAGCTGCACAACAGTATCCTTTAAAATCTCAGTGGTTCATAGAACAAAAGGGAAAAATAATGCACTTTTTACAACAGTAGACAAGCAATTTACTTCATTTTAATAACTAAATAAGAAATGGCTAATAAAAAATCATTGCCATGTTACACACATTCCTTCCTCTAAACACACCTAATCTTCTTAGAGGTCTCACATAAAGGGATCACATCACTGAAAAGCAACTACTACTTCAAAAATGCCTTAAACCACAATGCCGCTGCACAACTGATCAAAAGAGAGTACCTCATTCGATTAACTTTACTCGTGAATTAACATTGGCAGGCTGTAATTACGCACTTGGAAGGCATTCATGAGGATGCCACGGCCAACAGTGTTCTGCTTGTGATTTATATACTTGAGGTAATGATGTGAGGTCGGGATATCAGTTTTGCATGTTCTTTCAAGGAGCCTGATGTGCAGTGCCCTAGCAGCACCAAACCAGGTTCACTATTACTTCATCATCAAACCATCTCTACTTAAATTTCCTTTGTATCCTTTCCGACCTAGTATTTACCCAGCTCAACAAAATTAAGCTTATGACATCAAATGAGACCGAGTCGAGTGGCTACAGCCTTTCTAACCTTTCCAGACTGAAGAATGAATACAGCCTTTAGGACTGCACACAGGGGAAGACAGGAGCCTTGTAAATTTGGTATCTCCTGATTCCTCCTCTCTTTTGGACCTGTGCATTACTCCTACCTCCTTTCTTGTTGTTAAACTGGTTGTACGTTTTCCTTGTCTCCACTGACACCGCTAACTCATTTCATGTGTATTATAAAGCAGCAGTCAGATGTTAACTTTCTGTCTTTAATGATGTGCACTTGAACCAATGACCTTGAAGTAAAAGGCTCTGTAGATCTTTAGCATTCCCTCAATACTCAAGGCCCCTCTATTCACCTAGTTTATAAGCAAAACCTGCGTGCAAAAGGAATGCTTACTCAAAATTACTATTATAATTCTCCCGTGGCAGTACCTCGCACTGAAAAAAATATGAATTATAAAGTGCATGGGTTAGTAAAATTTAAATCAAGCAAATGTTTAATATTAAGCCATTTCATCTTTTTCCAAAGTTCGGCAAATTTATTACAAAGCACTGAAATTGCACTTCAAGCCCTAAGGCTTGCAGTGTTGGAGCCTGCCTGATTAATGTAATTAAAAGAATAGCACAACTCAAAATTTATTAAAAATTAAATATATGTAGCCTTATTGTTTACTTCCAACTGATAGCATGACTTCTAGCTAAAAATTTGCACTGCTTAATACCTGACAAGCTGTTAAAGCACATCCCCTTTTCCTGCTGTGCCTATGATTAAAAGAGCAGAGGTTAAATGCGGCAATAAAAAAATAAAGGGGGGATTCTATTTTTAGTCACAGTGGTGCTTAGTTCCTCCTTCTCATTTTTACAATAAGCAGGTGCTGCTGAAGAGGTGGCAAGTCTCATCACAGGAGGGCATCAAGTTGGAGAAGGGTAGGAAAATGCTTCCTTGGACAGAATCTTCCTCCCTTGCATGGTCACTAAGTATTGCAGCTTTTTATCTTAGCTGAGACCCTGCTTGCAGGAGGAGCCAAGCTATATGAACTAGATTACTAGATACACAGAGCTTGTGAGGCCTGATCCAGACCAACGTCCAATGGGTGCAATGCTGGCAAGTTTACATGGCATAAAAATACCCTCTTACACAGTGCTTGTGAGACACTTGCAAGTGCATGGCCAGCAAATGCTGGCTAGCATACTGAGGGATCCCAGAGGTCTAAGAGGCAGGTTTTATGGGATGGAAATCTAATTTTCTTCACTTTGAAATCAGAGTAAAAAAGCTTACTTTCTCTGCAAATATTGCCTGCATACCTCCATTTTCTCCTGCAACAATTCTGCATTTTCCTTCAGCCAGTGTAATGATCAGCAGCCCCTCCCAGTACATGAGGTGGAAAACAAATGAAAAAATTAAAACAAGTTGGCAAATGTACCTATATATACATATTTCATGTTAGCACAGTTATGCTTTAGAAATTATGGCAACAGCAATAGAATTTTGCTGCTGTGATCATGGATAATCAAAGTGAGTGAAAAAAAAGTCAGTGCTGAAATATTTTCAAAGGTATGAAAGTCTTTACTGTTGTGTAATTTAAATTTACTTGCCATTACTTGAAATTTCCTTTCATCTGTGTGATTAGAATTAAAATGCTCCTGAAGTATATTAACAAATATAATTCCTGTTATATTGCAGAAATACTAAAGCAACCTTCTCTTAATGTTGAAAACTAACTAGGCTCCTTAATTTACTACAGAAAATACAAAGCAAAATTAGTTAAAATGTTTTTAATATGAAGTCTTATTTGAGAATGATCATAAGATGAACTAATATAGCACTTCGGACTCTACTTACACACACATCACAAAGCTATAGCAGTATTTTATACAACTAACATTCTGTGATTCTGTGTGATTCTGTGAACTATAAATATGGGAAGTTTGTATTTTTTCAACAATATTTTTGAATTTAATAATTTTCAGTTTGAGGCCTAATTTTGCTACCATTACATACCATGGTAATGTAGTGTCTATTTTAGATACAATCCTAGTAGATCCCCTGAAATTACTTGAGGTACAGTGGACTGAGAATACCCAAATTGGATTGTAACTCCTAACTGCACACTCAAAATTTGTAACTAATAGCAGAAAAAGAAGCTCAGACACTAAAAGTCATTTCATGATGAATCTGTCCAAAAGTCTCCATCTCAACAATTTCTTTAATTTTCAAATTCAAGATGTCATCAATGAGTAGAAATTACTGTTCTCTGAAGACAGAGTTCAATAGAATATTATTGTCACACTGAAGTTTTTATGCAGCCCAAGTAAATTAGGTAGTAACAAGGAACTAGTTGACAGGGTCAGTGTGGCCCCCAGGTAAAAATGAAGCTGCAATACCCCGCTGCACCACTACTGTTTCTTGTAGCATTTGGCAAGTTCAGTGTACTCTTAATGGGAACCTTTATTCACTCTCCCACCATATTAATCTTACTGGACTTGACACAGAGAATTGTGTAAGTGGCACAAATCTATAAATATGACCTTTTACACAACTGAATTCCACAGAGCAGGGTTTAGTTTGTTAACAGTCAGTCATGCTACCTTTTCTTTCCTCTTCATCCATTCTTCCCCAATTAGGTTTGTCAGAAAGAAAAAAGGGAAAATAGAAATTAAAAAGTAAAATTCTGTATTTCTGTACAGGTTGGAGTTATTG
Source organism: Antrostomus carolinensis (assembly GCF_000700745.2). Classification (NCBI taxonomy): domain Eukaryota; kingdom Metazoa; phylum Chordata; class Aves; order Caprimulgiformes; family Caprimulgidae; genus Antrostomus; species Antrostomus carolinensis. The sequence goes on along the minus strand of NW_010291469.1, from coordinate 28,790 downwards.
ACACCTATTTGATTAAACAATTAATTTTGCTTCTAAAATTGGCAGTACATTGACAGATAAGTGCAAAGGAAGAAAACAGGTTGTTTTTTTAATAGTATTTATTCACTACAAAGTGGAACAAGATCAACTCATGTTACAGTCTGCAAACCGGTAAATGGCACCCAAGTACTGAAAAACTTTAGTGTCTGATTCCCAGTTCCCAGAGCAACCCACAGTCCCCTGTTTAATATATCATGGCCTGTTGGCTATTTAACATACAGGTTTTAAACTTTCCAGTTTCCTAAATAAGCTCCCTTATTGCAGACTTCTGCATTTTATTCTAATGCATATGGTTTGCTGCTTATTAGTTTATGTAATATTCCTGCTACTATGAAAGAAAAAAAAAAAATCCACAAGACAAGTTCTCATTTTATCTTGCCCTTGTTAAATATTAAGATTCTCCTAGTCTGTCAGACTTCTAAGCTTGTCTAATGTCTGTCATTTGTATCCAAAATTAATAAAGTCTATCCATGTTGTATGACTTTTCAGTTGCTCTGATTCTGACTATACACAATAATTTGTAATTTAAATTCACAAAAAAAGAGTGTCAATGTAGCAACGTGTTTATGTTGTCAATTTTAAAGGCTTGGCCTTTATTATCTGATACCAAAGCCATGTTCTTTCCGCTCATTACAAAGATCCAGTAATGCTTGGATTGACCAATTATTTCTTGTAATATGATTATGTACCCTCTTTCTTTTATTATTTACCCATTTAACTGAGGATTGATCAGAACAAAGAGAGACAATTAAATACACTGCAATATAGCAAGTATGAATAACAAGAATAGGAACTGAAGTCAAGCCAGCAGTATCTAGGAAACACAGAGATAAGATTGAAATCCTTTCTTTAACTTCTCTTACAGTGTTTTGCTGTGCAAGGGCTGCAAAGAAAAGGATATTATTTTTACATTCAGTAATTCAGAGAGATATATTTGCAAGCGCAGCATGGAGGGAGGGACAAAAGATAAAATCTCTGTCATGTAAAATGAGTAACGTTTAGTTCCTTAGTTCTATCTTGATGATTTCTTGATTTCTCAAACAAAATGTGATTATTAAACAGAACATAATGGTTCAGTACTGAGTTACGTACCAGCATGCATACACCTGTCAAGAGACTCAAGGGATCATTCTCAAAATGGACAGAAATGTAATGATGTTTTTAGAAACCTCACTGAAGGGCACTACAATGTCCTGCTGGTATAACTTTTAAAAAACAAAACTAAACACCCCCCCCAAAAAAAAACCCACCCCAAAACCCAAACAAAAACCAAAACCCAACAAAACCAGAAAAAGTCAACAACCTAGCCTCTAGCTATCACTTTCTTTTTACCAAGGCGCAGGGACAACAGTAATGCTAAAAATTGAAAACAGTCTGCTGCAACAAGCCTAAGTGAGGGTTAAACACTTCATTTGAAATATGATCATTACAGGTAATTTAACATTTCTGAAAATGTAAATCTTCAACTACATCCTAACTTCTGAAGAATACTAAAAGCTGGCAAAGTATCCCTTAGAACAAATGAAAATCATTAAGACTATAACTGACAGAGAATAAAATGATAAATAGGTGTCATGAATACAAAATGAATGCTAAGAAAAACTCTGAGAGAATGTTAGGCAGATATTCAAAGTAGAATAAGTTCTAAGGAACATCCCTATCACTCCTCTGTTTTATTAAACAGGAGTAATACACGGGGTATACACACATTGTCAGTGGTTGAAATGTATTGAAAATCTATTCACAACACACAATACTCAGTGAATGTAAAGATACAGACCTGAATTCCAGCTGGTTAGTGCCTGAAACTTGCCTGCAGCCTTGATCAATCCAAAATTCAAGACTTTTCAAGCATGGGACGTTTTCACAACTCTGAGACCATATTCGGATGGCCTCGCTATAAATGCAGCACCCAACATCCATCTTTATCACTTAGAATCTGTGCCATTTCCTTAGACTGTATTGACAAGCCAAATTTGATACGCACAGTCAAAAGAAACTACAGAGCAACTGCATATTGTGTAGTGTTATTTGAATAGAATAAAGAGACAACAAAACTTTTACCAAGCACATAAACTCTAAGAAAACAGAGTAATACATGTATTAGCATGTAATTAATGCAAAATATTCTGTGCTGTGACAGCAGTAACAATATTTTTTGCAATATGTTTTTAAAGTATTGTTGGATTCTTTTAGAATCAACCAAAAATATCAGAAGCACTACTCATCATAAAAAGTGGAGAGCACAATGTTAATGTATTTCAGCTGAAAAACATCCATGTTTGTTTGAGTTTTACTCTGGACACAGCACCATCTGCAGTGTAACTCTGCAGAACCTATGCGGGCTCTGGCATAGTCTTTGCAATCTGAGACAAAGGCAAAATTTGAGGGTGAAATCAGTCTGGAAAAAAAAAAGGCAAATAAAGTTCATACTCACAACCTCACCATCATAAGGTCAGCCAAAGATTCTGCCCACTTTTATAAGAAAAAGTAAACTTTAGGTATAAACAATCAGGTATTCCTCCTCAGCTGTTTTAAGATGGTCAAGAGGAGACTGAGGATGACTTCACTACCAAATTTTCAACAGTGCAATGGGAAGCCAAAGCATAAAATACTTCAGATAATAGTCTTAATCATGAAACACACTAAAAGACTCCAGCTTTTCAAGCCTACTCTGAGGAGGTACAGTATAGTCTACCTATCTGATGTTTTTCTGAGTCCAGTAGCTGGAAATTCATAATGAAGCCTTAGCTTCTGTAAGCAATACAGTGGATTGGAGGGAGATTCCCAAATCATGAGGTTAGTTAAGGTTGATGAAAGTTACAGATAGGAACCTATTTCCCAAAACAGAAGAACAAGATAGTGAAGCTCAGCGGGCTGGAGCTAGTGGGTGTTGGCCATCAGCCCACACTGAAGGAGGGGATTGGAAGGACAAAATTTCCCCATCTGCTTTGTTACTAGCAACCTGTAAACGACTCCTGCTTCAGGATCAAATGGTGAAAGAAATATTATAGGAACTTGGTCATGGCCCCTTTCTCTCCCATCTGCATCGCTGCACATAGGCTACCTCAGCTTGTTAGGTACTACGTACAGGGAAAGGAGGACATGAAGAGCACACTAAGCCTAAGTATATGACTCTCCTTCCAGCACCATTTGGCAGCTTCTTCCCTCATTTCTGGTGCCTCATAATACTGTTGAGTGTATTCAGACTCTCATGAAAGAATCAAGCATAATGCTTTGGATAAAGTCCATCCCTTTGCCAAATGTTTTCCCTATTTAAGCCCTAGCAAAAACATTTTGAATGATTACACTGAACCTAAATGGTGGTGAAGTCTTCCAGAAGTCTAGCAAGCTACAAAGAACAAATAATACAAATGTTGAAGAAAACAGTTGTTTTGTTAATATTTTATTTACACAGCTGGGATCTTAGGAATTTTATCCATCCACATATTTAGTAAGGAAGGCAAATTAATGCAAAGAATTGCCATTTCTTAAGTGAAATAAAACGCCCAAAACCCAGTAAAATTAAAAGAAGGCTCCCTCCAATCTGTCTTTCTCTGCTCCATTACAGACAGACACACACACCTCCCCCGTAACCATAATCCATGAAGTAACCGGAGAGGATTCTTCACAGACAGATGTAATTTATAACAAAGACAGGAAAAGGCAACCCTAACTCAGAGCTTGCTGCCCTTCCTATAAAGTTCACCTCCTTACCAAGAAAAAGCAGAGAATAATCTGTTTGGTTTCTGCACTCAACTCCTTTTTCTTTTATTGTAAAAAGTTTCCATTGTCCTTTTATGTTTTGATTATTGAGTAAGTTTAAAGACTTGCCAAATAGCCCTAGATTGTTAACAGACCACCACTATTTAACTTTGAATGCTTTAAAAAATAAAGGCACAGTTCACATTAATATTCTATGCCCTCATTTTATTTATTATTTTTTCTTTGAAATTTAAACAATTTTCGTAGCTAAGGTTTATTAAATGTAAGCCTAAGCAGTTATATAAGTTACCTCACATACCAACCAGACATCCTATAAAACTCAGCTTTCTAATTAGTAACAGTGCATTTTGCTGAGCTTAGCATATTTATAGGAAATCAAAAGAATGTTTTATGAATTAAATATTCAAATACATCAGATTCAATGTTCAGTAAAAATACTTTATGTTGTATCATGCGACAAGTTGTAAAATCCAAAGTGAAATTAGAAAACATACAAACTTTCCGGTGCACTTTAAAAAGGGACTTTAAAGGATTGCAAAACTTGTCTTATTTAAACTTCGAATACATTTGTCTGTAACAGTAACTACAAGGATAAAAATTTATAAAAATGGATATTGATTACAAAACATGACAGTAAAGAAATGCTATGCTGTTTATTTATATTAATAAGGTCAACAAGTTATTAATAACATAAGATCACAAGTTGTATGAATTTTATACATAAATATTCACCCTTGGGGATACAGTCCCATGAAATATCGCATCACTTGTCTGTTCCACTGCTACTTTTATGTATACAATTTAATCTTCAAGATGATGAAAAGCTGCAGATAAAGGTAGGGGGTACAAAAATAGTTCATGGATCTGTGCCTGCTAATTAACAAAGATCATGCTGGAAATTTTAGAAATAGGGCAATTGCTCTGGCCAACCAGTCTCCAGTAAGTCACACTGGAGCAGCAAGGACCCAAATGGTATCCGCTGGCAAACAATTAAAAAAAAAAAAAAAATATATATATAAATGAAGCAGAGTACTTTCTTGAATAACTTCTTGATCCATGCTATGTTACATGGAAGAGTTTAACAAAAACTAGTATTGTTCTGCAGTGGACATAATGCAATGGGATAATTAAAATAAAATGTGCCCTCTTTTTTTTGGCAGATTCCTTACCAACATTATTCTTTGAACTACCTAAAATATTAGAATGGAGTTTGCAAATTACTTTCTACCAACATGCAAGCAGCAGCCTACTTGGTTCTCACCAGCTTACTTACAAAGCTCTTTGTCTGACAGAGTTTGCCACGCTAGCTGACCTGGCAACCTGCTTTCTAGGGCCACATCGCAGACCCAGCAGAGGCAACTATGCTGTATGGCGCCAGGATGGAGCTCGGGCTCTGAAACAGCCTTCAAAAGGTCTGCTTTGGATTGAGGGAGTTTAAACAGAGATATGTAAGAATAGCAATTCTGTTAAAAGTGTTTATTTTTTGTTTTAAACTGGAATTAAATCAAACTGCAAAAATCACAGAATCTTCTGTTTAAGAAAAAAAATACTGATGTTTGCTCAGCTCCAATTATTTTGTTTTATGCTGGTCAAACAAAACAGCAAGAACTCCCAAAGGGCATCAACAGAGTAAGGTATTCAGGAATACTAGAAAAGAAAAACAAAATTCATATCCTAACAGTCTACCTTCAGGTACTTAACCACTTTAAAATTTTCCAAGTAATTTCTGCCAATCTCATTGTCTCCCATTAAAATTTACATATGGGTTGATAAATATTTTTAAATGTGTACAACATTCTACAGCACTTAGTCATTTGGATCTTACAACATTCTGATGAGTAGCAGAAACATGCTGTCTGTCCTTCCAGTCAATACCTACAACTCCTAGTTGACTTGCATTCCGGCAAATAAATAAGCTATTACTGCTGTTATCAGAACTATGTAAGTTTACACACACACACAAAGACATCGAGCCACTTTCTAAATAAATAAAAAACAACTCAGGAAGCACATCTGTGTATATATTAATTCCTGCAGAGTTCCAGAAATATTTTACTGCCAGCAATACAAGGGTTTTTTCCTCTCTCTCTTATTTAACATCACACAGTCAAAAAATGTGATGCTTTGTCAACTGTACAACTGCAATAAAAAGTTATTATGAGTTTCAAATTTTTTTTTGCTCTAACGTCTTCAGCTTTTCATCCTCCAGCGTGCTGAGCAATGTCACTGCAGCCACTTCTCAGTTTAACTCTGTGTACATGAATAGGTCCATTGAAATAAAAGTTCCCAAGTGCTTAGAAAGAGGCACTTGTTTAAACGCTGGCTGGGTCAGAACCATAGTGCTCTGCATACTGAAGGCATAGCACATGTCAGCTATTTAGTTTTTCCTGCCCTAAGTCTTACTCTCATTACTTCACACATGTTATTGAATTAAAAAGCAAGTTTGTTTGTATTTGATGTTTCCTAAGAAAATAATTTTTAAAAGATTTTGTCAATCATTCTCTAAAGGAAGATTTGCAAAAGCACTCAGCACCAGCTTATAAATTCTACTAACACCCTGGAGTTTCAGGGCAGCACAGTTCAGCTACCAAAACTCAGGAATGTTAAAACAGCTGTAGAAGACCATCAGCATATGACTTACATGGAAGCATAACTGCTCAAGGTCAGAATATCTCCACTACTGGTAACTGAGTATACCAAAGACAGCCTTTGAAAAACAAGAGTGGTCTCCACTGTTCCAGATAGGCTTAAAATATTTCACGTGATAATGCATACAATTCCAACGGAGTCCACTTTTCATTCAGACTAACCACAAGTCCTTCAAGATCTCTCTGGTTATAGCCATAGCAAACTTCAAGATCAAAGAACTGAATATCAGCAATTTTTGCCACAAAACTCACTGTCTCTCCAGCTGTTTACTTCAGTAATCCGGTCTTGGGTACTACACACTTCTGTAACGTACATCAGAAATTTCCCCTCAGACATTAAATGATCAAGTACCAGTTTGCTAGTTTTAAACATTCATAATCATAAAATAATGAACCTACTCCTGAAGTTGTAGTTTTGATCTTGATAGTAGTAAAAGCTTGAGAAACATGTTTTGAGGGAAAAAATAAATAAGGACATGGAAATGAAATAAAAAATAGTATATAATACAACATTGGTTTATCAAAGATACACGATGCCAGACTAATTTTATAGTTTATTTAATAAGATAACCAATTTTCTAGACAAAAGAAATATGAGAGATGTGATCAATTCATGAGAGGGCAGGAATATCACACAGATGGGACCAAAGGACCTTGAAGAATATTCACTCTTGTATTCAATGACAAATTGTAAGGTGACATTGCAGGGACATAATTTTTTTAAAGCCTAATGTGCACCGGGAGTACCTCAGCTGGAAAATACAGTAATAAAGGAGAATCAGAATAGCAGACCTATGACTAGACAGCCACATGATACAGGTATAAAATGTGCTACTGATTCTAGGACCTATCATGTAGGTTATTCCCAGTAGAGAACAAGAAAGCACTATTGATATTGTACAAGGCCTTGCTTTTATCTCAGCAACAATATTATGTGCAGTTTGGGCACTGATGTTCAAACAAAACTGATTTAAAGTGGAACAATTATAGAAAATGGCCAACAGGATAACTAGAGGCTGGTACGTGTGTAAGAACACATGTATCAAAAGCCTACCCTAAAAGCAAAGATTAGAGAAGGCTGGCTTTTCTAGTTTAGCTAAATGAAGGCTGACAGTAAGATTGCTGTCTCTTTATACACTAGAAAAGTAAACACTGGGGATGGAATAAGAAGTAAAGGTCAATACTGGCACAAATTGGCACAAGGACAAACTCACATAAGCTTGTCATGAATACACCTAGACTGGAAATTAGAAGTTTTATAACCATTACAGAAACCAGGCACCAGGGCAGCTTTCTAACTGGAACAGCAAAGACAAAAAAACTTAACTTTTTAAGCCAGAGTTTGACAAGTTTCTGAAGAGGATTATATATGTTTTCCTATGAGAAAGCGGCACTAGAGCTGACAACTGAAGAGGTCCCTTCCAGTCCTATGCTCATATTTCCTTCAAAGTAGTCTTGATGTCTTTGCCATGGTGATATTTGCAAAACAAAGCTACAGAAAATCAACTCAGTGGTTTTTAAGCATTACAAATATTTGAAACCTTCAAGCTTTGAAAAGCATGCACTCCATTAGCTGGGGAATGAATCTCTCTAGTGTGAACTGATATGCTTATGGAAATGTTCTGGTTTCATACATCTTTAAAATGCAGTTCTCAAGAAATCATTGAGCAAATTTGTTTAAACAGTGATTGATTAACCAATTTAAATACGCAACACCTAATGAGGATTAGATATCAAAGTCAAGTCCCAGACTTCAGGTCTTTTGCCATCAGAAAAAAGCTTTATTAGCTTTCAAATATTATACTCTTCCTATCCACCCCCTTAAATTCAAACACAGAAGGGATTTTGTTCAAACTTTCAAAAAAAACCCAACCCACAATTGGATAAAGACCAGACGTAGTCCGAAAGCTTAATGTTTCAGCAAGCAAGGAGCACATGGAAAGAAGGCATTAATGGAAACTGTTCTGTAACTCTAAGTACAGAGGATGATATCTAGTGACTGCTATAATACTGAATCTGCACTGCCATTAAACTTAATCTTCGATATTTTTATTGCAACCTGACCCACTATGACATCTCTAAAGAAAATTACATTGTACACTACTATTTCAAGAAGTCAAACTTAGCTAGTCATCTGGGCCATAAAATAGCAGATTACTCCATCAGGCTGGCTAAAGCAACTAGGAATAAAACTAAATTTACCAACCACATTATTTTTATTAGGAAATGTTTCAAAGCAGACATAATCCCAAAAGACCTTAGCCTCATTCCATCCAAAAATACACAACAGAGAGCAGCAAAAACATGAACTGCAGTATAAGGTACAATTTGTAAATGTGAGAAAGAAAATACAAGACATGCTGTAATATATCATCCTATCAAAGCAAACTAAATTAACTGAACATAGAAACAGAAAGGAGTAAAAACAATTCAGTATTAACAATTTAAACCTTTGTTATAAGATCTGACGTGTTAATAGGAATTGCTCCATTGAATCCCTGCACATCAAGATTTAGTCTGTATTCCTTTTGCTTTCTTTGAAATTGCAGGCTAATATAGGTGTACTAAATCACAGCTAGAGAGTAAAACCTCCAGAGCAGGCAAAAGGAAAAAAACAGCATCTTTAACAACAATATTCCTGAAGAACTCTGGTACGTTAGCACTGCATGCATTTTATTTTGGATCATAGCCACAGAACCGCTAAATCACTGCTGCTTCTGTAATCATTCTAAATGTGGGGAACTGCTCATAATAGAAACAGGAAAAAAAACCCCAAACAAACGAGGAATTTACTTGGCAATCTTATCACTTCTCAGTAATTTCTTGTACCATCATATTTTCTAACAGGTATTAATGCATACATAGTATATAGGTCTTTGCAGATCTGGGATGAAGGAAAACTAAGCTATTTGATAGCTGGAAAGACAAGTTTTAAATTTTACATCTAACCTACTTTGGCAGTATTTATGATGTGTGTTTTATCATCTAACCAGGCATTCATGTCTTTCAGTTTTAACCTTTTTTTTTTTTTTTTTCTAGGCAATATGATCATCTCAGGCAGTTTGGTTTAAAGGCTTTAATCAATGTAAAAATGTATTTAGATTAGTCAGGCATTTGTTACTTTTTTTTTTAAAATAAGACTTAAATACCGTCTGTATTTTACAAAGGTGGTTCTATTATGCTAGCTGCATCAAATGCAGAATATTAATCAGACTGTGAAGCTCCGTTAATTATGTGCCACATTTAAGGAACTTAAATTTTGTTAAGTGGCATGGCCACAGATATTGTATGCATAATCTAACAGAGTTTTGAGTCATTTCCCTTTTCTTGTCTGATTTTATTCTACACAGGAAATGACAGGGTCATTTGGAAATAACTGCAGCAAAAGATCAAAAAGGAAACCCAATTGAGAACACTGTATAATTGCCTGTGCTGGAGAAAAAATAGTCCAATGAGTTTACAATCCATTTCTATAAGATTTCCCTGGAAAACACATACTGCAGTTTCTCTAAAAGGATATCCATTACAATACTAAGAACTGCTCTTGTTTGTTGTAGCTGCATCTCTTTTAAAGAATCAATGTCTTCTCATTAGGCGACTGGACTTTTATTCAGTAGGTAATACTTTCAGCACACATGGAGCACAAATTTACTCACTGAGCTAAAGCAAGTCATTTCAGTCGAAGCAAATAATTTCAGTTGAAACAAGTCATTTCACTGACTTGTCTCAAAGTTTTCATTTGCAAAAGGAGATAAGACTGTAATTAAGCTCTTAGAACACCATGGTTCTTGTTATCTGGGCAAATCTGTCCGCTACAGTTTACAGTCCCTCATTCCAAAAGAATAGACTTTTATCGCTACAGCTAAAAGAAAACAGCACATTTTAAAGACATTAGCAGCACTCAGCTTAGAGGAAGGATCACATCCAGCTGTGGTGTGCCATGTGCCTGCACAAGCTTTTTTTCTTTTTGGTAAGACACTGATTTACATAGCAAGACAGCAGTCAGCCTTTTAGCACAGATCTATCACCTACTTCCCACATGCAGATTTCCCAGTCAATCTCCTGCCCTATTCTGTTCCCTGAACAAATGCACCGCAGAGCGTGCGACTCCAGACATGCTACTGCCATAGCCATACGCACCAAACCACATCATGGTTGTCAGGCTTTGAGCTCTTTGTCTAAGGGACTGCATAGAAAGTAATGATCTTCTTTATGGATAAGCATTTCTAAATATAACGAAGTGGTAGCAAAAGAACTTGAAGTCTATGCTGGGTTCACCTCTCATTGCAGTTTAACACATAAAGCAAGTGCAAATAGTGCCATAAATTTGTATGTGCAGCTTTGATGCTTTAAACTTACTTGTTGAAGAACAATGTATCACCCTATCAAAATAAACTGTAGAATATAAGTATTGATCTTCTTGGGCACTGTAGTGTGGTTGGACAAATTAAAGACTCTTTGTCGTGGGACTCAGAATACAAAACATGGATTAAACTGAACTAGTGCATAAGTAAGGAACAGCTGTAAAAGAGTTATGGCTAAAAATTGTTATGAAGGTTTTTGTGACAGTTGTAATTGTAGATCGCACTTGTTCCTTTGATGGATCATCATCAATGCAATTCACAGAAACACAATCCTGCCATTCCCTAGTTCAGGTGGTACCTTCAGCAGAGGTGCTACACCCCAGCAGACAGACTGTGCAGAGCAACCACTCTTCTCTGGCTGGGACAGTGTACGCTGACCCTAGCCATCCAGAAATAGGTTTTAAGAAAACACAAAGGCATTTCTTTTAAGCTAGTCTACAACTGACAAGATACATTACCCAAATTTACACAAGAAATTACTTAATCCAAGCCTCATTAAAAATAATTTTACCAATTAGAAGATGGTAACCAGCCATGGATCTGATTAGCTACTATAAAAAACCTACTCTAACACAGTAACACTGAAGTCCTGCTCTACTTATGTAATGACAGTTTTGTCATTGATTTAATTACAGTTGGAATTTTAACCCACCTTACAAATTATAAGAATAATTGCCAAATATTTGCATCCATGTTGAGAAAACTCTTTGGTTTTTATAGTATGGCTATTTAAAAGCAACATGGGAAGAAATTTTACCACATCATTTACAGAGTCAAGCCGCCAGCTTCAAGTGTAAAGAAAATTTTCCAGTGCATTAACTTTAACTTCAGTGTGTACTGATAAGCTAAAATGTAAGGACCATCAAATAAATTCCACTACTGTGCCTCTCAGAGCAACCAGTTGTCTCCTAATTTAAATTATAAATGTAAATCCTTTTCAATGTATCATAACATACATCCTCAAAATGCAGAGTCAGACTAAAGGAAGGTTTATTTGATGAATTGAATCTGTCCATTTGATTAAAGGTCACATCCTGCACCACTGCATTTTCCTATGTTTTTTCTCACATATAAATTAGAATACATGACAAAGTCTACAGTCAAGCCAATGCACTATTATTAACTGAATGCTTTCAAAACATTGAATTTCTAGAAAGCTTGTTTCTTTACAGTCAATGTAATTAACTGTTGGTGGCTACAGTGGAAATAAAACTCTGTACATATACATGCATACATACATATTAGGACTGTGGTCAGACTGCGCTTGATACACAAGTTTTTCTGATTTTGATTGCTGATTTTGAAATAGAGTCAGACTCATGCATTGCTAATTCAAATTACATGCATCAAATTATAAATACATACACATAAGTATCCCTGATTTAACACAACTAACATCTTAACCAAGCAATGTATTTACACTTTTTTGAAACCCAAAATTAATTCTGAATATGATGATCAAAACCCTAACTTGTATTCTTTAATCAGCCATTTTACATTAGTAATGGAGTAATGTTGACATGCAGTTGCTTTGAGCAATACGAAACATATGCCACAGTGCATTCATTAAATAACTCTGCATAATGAGTTCCATCTATATAAATGACTTACCTTATTACTTATCACAAGTTCTTCTCTAGGACTGTGGAAGAGGTATTCATATAGTTTATAGTGTTTAAATAAGCTGCAAACAAGAGGAAATAGTACTCTTACAACTGTAAATCTTTGGAAAGTTAACAATATTAAAAATTCTGTTAAACTAAGAGTTACTCACCAGCATGGTAACACTCCAAATTTTCCAAAGAAATGGTTGTTTAACTTCAGGTACAATATGCATAATTTTTAGTTTACAGGATTTACTATCAGATGGACATAGAAAATACAGTATGATACTTCAAAATACATTCACTTTGTCCTCATGAAATTGAACTCTGAGAAGACAAAGTTCTACTCTGAAAAAAATAATTCCTGAAACACTTATCACCAGGATACTTATGCCTTTAATATCAGCAATAGTGGACAAGAAGGAAACAAAGCCAAATCAGCTTTCAGATTCTGGGATGGGCTGCCAGTCTAGGGAGCAAGTTTGATCCTAGGACACCAAAACAATAAAGAATGGAAGCATTTATTCTCTTAAGGTCATGTTTCAAAATCAGTGTATTATTTCCTTAAAGAAAACTGAAAAACTAGATTGACACACTGGAGTTTTGTATATTACAACAGGAGTAACTTAAAAGTGATTTTTCTCAATGGCCCAAAAACATTTATCTTCCTGAAAACACGTATGGCTTTCCTCTTCACATATTTTAAGTAATTTTCCTTGTTCCCTTCCTAATGATCAATGATATGGCATTTGGTTAATCAAAGGTTTGGTTTGTCACAGTCCATCTGTTACAATTACTTTTTCTCTTAAAGTCATGATAAAGAACTTCTGGCTTCTGTCATGTCATTTTGACATATGATTAAAAACACAGCTCTGATGTTTTTGTAGCAAGTCTAGGCTGAAGAACTATTCCAAGAGATTATCACACTCCTGCCTTATGTGCCCATGAAAGGTATGGCCATATTTGCAGAGAACATCTGTAACTGGTTCCTGTGCTTTCTGGCTAAGGACAGGACAGTGGTTCTTTTTTTAAGAGAGCCACCAACTGGGATAGCGATGTCTCTCTGCTTGGCACTTGCAAGACCACATCTGGAATACCGAGGCATGCTTTGAGGAGGGCTTTGGACTAGTGGGCCTCCAGAAGTCCCTTCCAACCTCAATTTTTCTATGAGTCTATGAAAGTAGCTATTACACTCAATATATGCAATTATCTAGCTAATGCTAAAGACACTGCTACTAGATGCAGGATATCACGCAAATATGAAAAGACGTTTACAAAACCAGTGCCTGGCCACACAACCCAGCACAGGCTGCTCTTTGAGACGTGGCAGTGCCCAGGGCTCTCAGAGCCAGCCTGTGCCACCTTGGCTGGCTGCCCCATGGTGCTGAGGCTTTTCTCCCACCCTGCAGCCTTGCATCCCAGCACGGCTGGCAGAAGGACTCAACCAGCCAGCTGTACCTGAAGCAAGAGGCTGCTGCAGTGAGACCTAAGTGTCTGAAATACAACCCGGGCGCTGGGAGGTAATGGGGAAGCCAGCCAGTCAATGCTCAGAAGACGCTATTCTAGCTGACTGTCCTTCCCTGAATCACCACTGGTACTTACAAGCTGCTGCAGGCCACTGCCACAGTACCAGAGGTTCCGTGAAATACTGCAGACCAGGGACATTTGCTCTAATTTAAGCAGTACTAAAGTGCTGGCTATCATGCAGCACCAGTTCTTCCAGCCCATGAAAGCAGCTCGGAATTAGGAGACTAAAATGTTGGTATGGTCTGTCTTTCTTACACAACAGCAGTACATCTTCCAGCAGTTAGTCAAATGCATCTGTGAAACTTTCAAATACATTTTTACCCAAATGGGCACAGACATTTTTGTACATATGTGCAGATACATTTCCTAATTTGGTGAGAAGTATTATGGCAGCCTCATTGAACATTTGGCTCTTTAAGAGCCACATAAAAGTTTTATTCTACATTTACATTTAATTCTGTCATTCAACTACTGTTAGTCAAAAACAAAATCTGTTTACCAGCTCGCAGAAGAAATTTGGCTACCATAAACAACAAGTTCCTTTCCCCCAAACTCAAAGTACATAGGCAATTAAGTTGTTACAATATTTGCCATTTCATTTGCCATACATTTTTAGTGCAGTACTTCACCAAATAATTCCTGCCATGTTTCAGTGGAGATATAGGAATTACATTTAAGCAGACTTCAGGACTTAACTTGGAAATGACTCACACCAATTTATGAAAATATATGTGTCCCCTCACATACACAACTATTATTTGGTAAAATTCTAACAGGCATTATTTGAAAAAGACAAAAATATTTTACGAACAGCACAAGATACACAAGAAGACAGACACGTATCTTTCAAACTGCACTGGCAGAACTTAACATTTCAATTTCTTTTAAATTTTATTTATTCCAGTGCCTTGGAAAGGAGCCAGATTTACAGCTGAAAATCAGCTCTTCCTCTCTAAATATGTTATTATATTTTTTATGGGCTATGTTACAGGTACAGATAATTTATAATATTCCCCAAAATAGAAGTCATTACTTTGGGCATTTCAGAATTCCATTTATTTATTTATTTTAAACAGAACTGTGTTCAACCTGGCACCCTTAATCCTATATCAAGGAAAGAATTCCTCCATTTAATGTTCTTTAAATCAAACCACATAAATTATGCATCAGTATTTATTTTGAAACAACAGTGTAGTTTTTTCTTCTATCATTTATTACATAAAATTTTTTTTTCTTTGTATCTCTTGTGAGCGACTAAAAAACTCTGGACCAACATTTTTAGTAATTAATTACTCTTGCAAGTTTGTTAAGAATAGACCCTCTTATGATGTCATATGAGAATCTGAAGGTGATTGACAATGACATACTTCCCTAGCTCCACTGCTTCCTGAAAGAAAATGTCAAGAGCTATGCTGATGTGCGTTTGCCCAAGGAGACAAGATAAAAAGATGATAACTGTCACCTTCCACCACACCTGAAGGTGTCATTATAGTTGCTGCACAGTTTGTGCCAAAGTAGTTAAGCATTTGTCCCCATTTCCATTATAAATCCCAAGGGTTTACAGCTCATCTGTAAAAATGTGATCTGAACTAAAACATGTCATGCTATCTTGAGTAGAAAAAAAAGCTATAGGCCTATCATTTAAAATTAAACAAAGAAAGTGAAGAACAAGAAAAAAATGTTGAAGCAATACATTAATTTGAATTGTAATAAAATTCAGCCAACCTATTTCTGAGTTCATAAAGTTCAAAACATATCCACATAAGAAGTGTGCTGATTCATTTCTTATTTAGAAAAAATGTTCAAATGTCTGAAATAATGGGTTGTATAAACTGGACACATATGACACATTTCAGTGTATGTGTATACATCCATGACCTTGCACCAGCACATACTTGTGATAAATTGAGCCACATATTTGGTTGCCAAAATACCATTCTGTTGCAAAAGTCTTGTGGCCTGATTGTATTCCTGCCCAGATGATACTTCAGCGGTAGTAGGATGGAGCACCTAATCTCTTGGATGAAATTCTTGCCATTGTGAAGGAATTGCTTCATGGACAAGATATCTTTCAATGGATAATTTACACGAGAGCTATAGACATGCTATTTGGAAAGAACATTTGTTCTAAATAAATATACAAAAGGCACGGACAGGAAGGGAGAAGTAAAAGAAGTCGAGTGAGACACCTTAAATGCCAAGTTTCCTTTTAGTTTAGGGCTAGTAACTGGCAGGACATTGGTTTGCCTTGACTACAGAAATTTGAGATTTAAAGCAACGTTCTCATTTCATATGGGAAGAACCTGAAGTTTTTTGTATTTTCCATGAAAAAGAAACAAAAGGAAAAAAATCAGAGAGCAGGAGAAAGTGACAAACTTTATAGTCCAATTGTCAGATAAATCATCTGTGATGGGTTTAAATTCCCAGTCTGAATCTGAGTACCCTAAACTGGAAAGCTATTAGTCGTCCTATTATTTTTGCCTGTCTTCAAGAGGAAATACTTTTCTGCATCCAGGAAAACACTCCAAAAAAACGCTCTTTGACCTGTTAAACTTTTCCCAGACAAAAGAACAGTCAGAAAATTCTATGTATGGATCAGTCATGACCCTACTCACTTTTTATGCCCATCTGCCAAAAAATCTCTCCCTCTAACGACCATTCAGGTCAGAAAATGGGCTGCAGGGCTACAGATGTAGTACAATGTACATTAATACCTTTTCCGTTTTCCATCTCCTTGCCTCTGACACTCGTGGGTGATACAAGGCTTGAGAATCATTCCATCCATTGTGTACTGGAAAGAACAGTATATGAGCATAGCCACTGACCTAGCTATGGCATTTCAGTGGAGAAAGGTCTGTATGCGTTACCATATAGTTAAGACTTTAGATGGAGAGGTGTGACTGGTTGCTATCAGACCTTTAATTATTTTCTCAGATAAATAACTGAATTACTGCTGTTTGCATCTCTACCCATGTTTCTGTTTAAAAGCTGAGACCTATTATGAAACCTTTTCATGTAGATACTGAACTTCTGCTAACTTTGAAATGCAACGTTGTTATTATTCATACATGACCGTAGCTTTAATTCTGTAAAGTACATAACTTTAAACCACTTAAAGAAGTCTGCTACAGCTGTCAAGGCCAGACAAATACTTAAAGTTAAAGACAAGACCTAGATTTTGTTCAACTGTAATCTAAAAACAGAATGTTTTAAACAGCAAACCAAGAATATTCTCTATACACCACTCTCATCTTTCCCTTTTATCACTCAAAACAAAACCCAAAAGGAAGCTTTTCAGCATAATCTTACATTTCGATAAACTGCCAGTCTAAATTTATTTCCTGGGCTTTGGCAACTGAGGCCAGATCTTTATGGCTACATGAGCGTTCTCTCTTCTTTTTAATGTTCTAAAGTTTGGTGTGCAGTATGTTGTCAGAGTATGAACGTATCCAATTAAATAATCTTAACTTATTTTATCAGCCAATTTCCCACCAGATTTATCCTGTAGAAATAAATACCTGATATTGAAATAATCAATGACTGCTTTGGCTTGCTCAATGCTGAAGAAATTCAAGTCACCACTTCTTTCGGAATAAGTTTCTCCTATTCCAGCCATTGCTCTTCCAAGTTCTTTTAAATTATCTCCTAAGGTCATATGTTTGTCTGCAAAGTAATACCAAAGAACAAAAACTAAGTATAAACAGGACAGGGTGGGGTGGGGTTTTTTGGCCTATTTTAATTATATGACTTCTTGAAGTTTGAGAATTTACATAATGAGCCACGTAGAAACTCAAAAAGCAACAAGCAGCCAAACATTTTTGTCTGTTGCCATTATTCTTATCAATAAAATGTGCATTAAAATTCCATTACAAAATCCCTGATCAACCTTCATAATGTAAGAATCACAATAATGGGTGTTTAAGATGCTATAGCTTGGCCTCTAACTTATGCAGAGATAACCACAGGCAGAATAGTATGTAAATTTGAGATGCACAGTATGTTTATCTTTAAAAAAAGATTACTGCTGTTTATGTATTGTAAAAGATTGTTCTTCTGATCACGCCCCTTGTAACAAACCATTAATAAAGAAACAGATATTAAAAAAGGGTAAACAATTACAGTCGTAACTGATTAAACATGAATATGCACAAAACTACTTCCCCCCCTCCCCCAGCCTCTGTCTGCGAGCCCATTGAACTGTTTTAGTTGAAATTTTATATGTAAAAATTAATCAGAGGCAGGCACGGCTATGGAAAATTTCAGCTTAAAGAGTTAAAGGTTGGCAAAGCTATACACAACTAAGATCACATTCCTGAAAAATGTCAGTCAGTTTTAATAATAGCAGTTGTGCTACCAGCCTGTCTAGTACACACGCATTACATACAGGCTCATAAAACTAATTTCTGACATGTTTCCATTCTTCTCCATTGTTATATTAATATAGTTAGCATATGTTAAGATACATTCTCATTGGAGACAGGAAGGACAACTGGAATTCCAATGATCATAAAGCACGTACATGTTCTGTCAAAATTCCAAGTCAGAAAGGCCCTTGAATTAAATTACAATGAAAGAATATAATAACTATATGAGCTTGATTTTAAATATTCATCTTCTCTTTGAATGGAACCACTGAGTCCTTTTGCTCTTCCTCTGGGATGGACTTTTCTCATAATAATCACTTTCAAAATGAATGTTAAGTAAGCATTGTGATGTCTGAAAAACAGGTTTTAGAGGATGCTGCTACCACTTTTTCAGGTTATTTTGTTCCCGCCAGACCCAAGCTACATGCTTTGTTGCAAATTTCCTTTTAGCCACAGGAGCTATAGTCCTTTCATTGTCATTTTTAATCTTCGGCAGTGATGCCAGTTTACTTCCTCACCAGTCTTTAGTTAACCAATATATTTTGTGCCAGAAATGCAGCATTTGCCATATAGAAAGCTGCCTGAGAGTTGACCTCCAAGGATAAAATAAATGTAATTCACCTGCTGTAATGCTACAGGATGTACTGAATATCTCAAACAGAGGAGAAATGTGCCCAAGGCTACAGTGAGTCAGTCACTGAGACAGCTGGAATTGGAATTTAGGAGCTCCTTCCTCTCACTCTACTGCAATTATTAACTGTTCTACCATAGCAAAGATGAGGTCTTTTTAAGATCTGGCTGTTCTGTACCACATATTGTACAAACAAAGAATGAGGGATATTCTGCTAAAAGGACTACAGTCCTGTCTAACAAAAGTTTAATGCCTGTCAATAAGAATTATTTTCAGGTACAAGGTATAACGTGTCAACTTTCAAGAATAAATACTCTTACAATTATTTGTAATTAAATATTGCTTTATTAAAATTACTGGAAAACATTCTTGCCTTCGACTTCAGATATTTATTTTACAGTTTTTAATTATACTTACCACTGAGGTTCTCCAACACGAAATTTAATAGATCCATGAATCCTGAGAGCTGTATAAGACTGAAGTTCATTTCTTTAGCCCACCAAAATCCTGCCGTATAATAATCTAGCAAAATAGCTTCTTTCAAAGATGTCTTTAATTGTTTAAAATTCAGAAATTCTCCCAGCTTCCTAGAAGAAATTGCAGAGTAAAATAATGAAATAAAAAATAAATTACAGGTTCCAAAGTTTAACTTAGTCTGCTTGCAATTATATCTATATTTACTATTGTTATATTATACATATATGTATATGCCTTACTGGAACTTAGCTACATCAACTTCCAGATATGAACGTTTATGACCAGAGAGGACATATCAACTGAAAAAAGTAAACAAACACCTACAGGTTTCAACAGATACTATTTAAATGTCAAGATATGACTAACGAAATAACAAAAATAAGAACATTAAAAATCCCGAAGAGAAATTTAGCTGAAAATCCCAAGAAAAATCAGTGTTTGTTCAGGAAGGGGTTTGTAGGATGAAACTGAACAATTATTCTCCACTTTCTACTAATACCTTTTCACTCTGATTGAGATAGTTTTACAGTACTAAAAAGATCATGCTTCCCTTTCAATATTATTTTTCATGCAGTCTCTTAAGAAATAATACATTTGAAAATTAATGTAAATAATATAAAATTACTGAAAGTACCTAAAATATTTAGAAGTTTAAATTCCACTTTTGTAATGGTCAAGACATTTAAAAAGAGCCTCATCCTATTTTTTTGGAATGCTGTGAAAATTTTTCCACTTATTTTAACTTGAAAAACTAATGAAAAAAAATACACTCCCTTGTAGGAGATCATGCTGTTGCTGACACATTTATGTCTACTCTATCCAAACATAGAATTAGTTATGTCTTTTATAATAACTGTGTGCATTTTTCCAGATGAAGAGACGGAATCAGGGCTAGGACTTCAGTTTGCAGTTCTTTCAGTATAACTTCAGCCATGTCTCAGGTAGTTAAGTTTTACATCAAAGCAATCCTTAGCTTCTTACCTATACCTGACAATACAGGTGCTAGCTGTGATCAGAGTTTCAAGTCCCCTGTAAAAGAGCAAAGTCTTCCCCCTTGCTCCACTTCTCATTCCTTCCTAAGGTCATTAATCTCTGACCTACTGATAGGCAACCATTTGTTTTTCAGGGTTTTCACTAAGCCAGTAGAAATACACTGTCAAGTAAGATGAATAAGATGAGTTGGTTTGGGTTTTTTTTTTTTAGTTAAAGCCTCAATAGCTAACAAAGTAAAGCATATAATCTAATCAGTTGTGTTTAAAACATATATTCCTTTGTTCTGCATGACAAATTTGTACGGCTGTACACACGCAAGTCAGTTAAAAACACTTCACTGTGTACTGAAATAGACGTGGAACGTGGCCAGCTGAACTTTCCAGGGTTTGAAACAGTCCATATCCTCTCTGTCTGAAGCTTCTGCCAGCTCTGTGTTTTCAGAATCAGAGTTTCTCAGGGCTTTATACTTTCTCTGATCCTGCTAACAATGCTGATACTCATCCTTTCAATATTCTGCAAGGCATGTCACTGGCAACAGTATGTATAAGTGACTGGGAAATGATGGGGCATTTAGACTTCCTAGTTACCCTGATTGCTATTTCTTCCTT
Organism: Antrostomus carolinensis; assembly: GCF_000700745.2. Lineage (NCBI taxonomy): Eukaryota > Metazoa > Chordata > Aves > Caprimulgiformes > Caprimulgidae > Antrostomus > Antrostomus carolinensis. The sequence continues at coordinate 7,809 of NW_010291469.1, read as the reverse complement.
CACAGAAGGTTCTCAAGTCCTACGGAGATGGACAGCAGCATAAAACTCCATGGTAGATGGGAACTCAGGACATCAAAATTCTCATACTGAATCAGATCTATTCTGATTTTCTAACCTTAGCTGTGGCCTTCAGACTGCTTGTGTGTATAGACATGATGCACTGTGGTAAACTAACAAAATTTCAATGCTGCTGCTAAACTGCTTAGAGTGCATAAAATACCCTGCAACTACCCTCTTTTCAATCAGATGCAGTATATACTTGACAAGCCACTTATACAGTTTGTGTATATATATAAATACATATGTGTTCAGCTGAGACTAAGAAGAAATGTACCATCTTTCAATGCTTTTCTTCGTAATCTTAATGAGAAAGTTTCACAATAAATTGCATACTTAAGCATATTTTAGTCTCTGGTGAGTCGTACACTTCAGTCTCCCCTAAAATAAGAGGCATATCATAGAGGAGAAAACTCCTCTATGTAGTAGAGGAGTAAATGAAAGAATTTTTTTTAAATTATTTGATGGGAACAAATTTTCTTTCTGTTTTTTTAAAGAAAAAAAATCCAAGAAAGAACTTTTTATTTTTTACCTTGGAACAGTGACAAACAAGAGCAACAAAATACATTTCAGGAATAATATTTTAGTCTCCATTAAATGGTTTATGTATTCAGAGGCACAGGGTTGCATTTTTTATTCCCCCTCACTCCCTCCTCCAAAACTAGTCAGTGGACCAGTCCTTTGGCTTTCAGATCACTTAGAATTTGCTAGTGGACACAAGTGCTCCTAAATAATTTGGGCACTTCTGAAAAATCCCATCCTTAAAATATAAGTCTAGACTCTAAGATTGAACTCCTGGCCTCCTAAATTCAGCTGCTGTTAAGCACTAATAACAAGGGAGAGTATTGCTACAGGAAAGACAAAATGGGCTTACATCAAAAGTCTTCAGCTGCCGCCTGTTTCCCCAGTGCACCATAATGGCTACCTACTAACACCTTCTTAAGCTTTCCATCCCTTTCCGAACTTTTAAAACCTTTCTGATTTTCCAATAACTCATGTTAGAGTACAGAACCTTAAATGTTTTAGCAAAAAAGTTACCAAATGAGACTCATAAAAAAAGCTCAGTACTGGCCTGTTCTTAGTTACATCTATTTAATCTACAGAATATTTAATACTATTGTAAACTCAGAAACCATATCCATGTGAAATATCAGTGGGAAAAAAAGGAGTTGAAGAAAAACTAAAATATAGGAAATACAGTAAAACAAAGTGGATCTGAAATCAACAGTATTTCTACCTATCTTTCATGAACCATATTAAATATCAGTGATTTAACTGAACAATTAAAGATTAATGATGTAACCATCATAAGAGAAATCTAACAAATAGTCTACAATTTTTATTTCAATATTAAATTGGTTCTAGAGTCATTATCATTGCCACTTACTTTTGAACTCCTTCTACATTTTGTTGTGACAAAGTAGTAATTTGAGAAAGAGAAAGAAATGTCCAGTTAATAATCTTCTTTCCACCTATGGCATCCTGATCTTGGTCTTCTTCCTACACACACATATGCATACAGGAATATAATTTTAAAAGGTTTATTTTATTATGTCAGTAACTTATCTAAATAACATTTTTATTTTGAGGAAGTATGCAAGGGATTAATTCAACGAATGCCAAAAATGTAACAGAGCTATAATTATATGGCAGCAACACAATAACCTAACACATTTTCACTAGAGAAAAGCTAGGTGGATACATGGAAAATAGTATTTTTATCTTAAATCCATGTGGGAACATAGTGACATATTATGCGCAGCACAAGATTAAATTAACTTGGAAGTAAAAACAAGATAAATATAAAGGTGCAAAAAAATTTCCATGAATGTAGATTTGAGCAACATGATACTAGATTGCACAGTAATTAAATTTTCAAATCAGTTTCTGCTTAAGATACTATGAGTACACATGCACATTTTTGTGCTATTTGCTCTCCACCCTGTAACTTGACTGCATTTTCAAATTTACTGTCTACACTGACTCCTTCCCTAAGTAAAAAACAGTCCAAGATGTTTGCTGCAACACAGTGACACACATACAAGGATCCGACACTACTGTTTCAGAGAAGGTCAGTATACTTGTAATACAGCAGGCAGTTCCTTACAGGAAATACAAGGATGTACATGTTATTGGGGATAACAAACTGAGCACCAGCCAACAATGCAATGGTTTATAAAAAAATAGAAACATTTGATGATTATTTTATTTAGTGTGTATCACTGACCAAAAAATATTTAACCAGAGACTTCAGTAAGAAATCTATGAAATAAATAAAATCCACAACTGTTTTACAGTAGAATAGGTAGGCAACAGAGCAAGGTGTCAAAGTACACTATAAAACGTGAGATGATGCAGGCTCTTTACAGAGGTGCACGGCAGGGGAACGAGGGACAATGGCGATAGAACAGAATAGAATATTGCAGTTGGAAGGGACCTACAGTACGTTAGCATGGGACAGCATAAGGAAAAATATTTCACTGTGAAGATAATTAAGCCTTAGGTTACCCAGAAAGGTGCAAGAATCTCCATCCTTGCAGGTTTTCAAAACTGAAGTGGACAAAGCCCTGGCCTGCATTCGGTGCTGGCCCAGCTCTGAGCAGGCAGCCGAACCAGCTCATGCCCAGAGATCCCTTCCAGCCTCATGACTGTGACTCCAATTGGCCTGACCCGCTTCTGCAGCAGGACACAGAAACCTGGTGGTCATGTTCTCGCAGCAGGTATAGTTCTACATCTGTAGACTTGGGCTTTACAGAAGTGCAGCAAGGCAAAGCTTGCAGAATAATGTCTCCAGCTCACCTAGGGAGTGAGAAGTGGAAGATTTCCTAACATGAGCTGATTTTTGAGCCCGAACAGCATTGTTCTGGGCTAATAATCAACTAACTCTGGAACTGGTCAAGGAGAGCCCCCAAATAAAGCTACAGTGCTCCCCCTGCTGCTGCCGAACTGCAAGATACACTTAAAACTCGGGCCAGCTGAATTACAACATCCAAGAGTTACGAAACAGGGCTGACTGAAACCAACAAAGAACGTTTACTGGACAGGCTATTTTTTCCCTCTAATTAAGCACTACAGTACTTTCACATGTAACTTTAATGTGAAAAATTATTGTTCCCAACTGGAAAAAGTTAGTCTCAGATACAATGTCTCATCAGAACAACAGGAATGAAGTAAACAAAAGCTTCCTTCAAATAGCTAGGAGCATATTAGTTTGCTTTTGATTTTATTAGCAATAATTCAGGCAGTATAAAAAGAACTACTCCTACAGTCAGCAAAGTTGATAAAATTGAGGCTGCATGCCCTAGCTAGGAAAAAAAATAATAGCTCAATGTGCTTACATTATACAATTATTGAAAAACATGTTTTAATAATTAGGAAAAATATGAATGCTTTCCTGAAGTGATCAGTGGTGTCAGAAACCTGTTGAACAAGATACTTTAGAGGTAGCGAGCTGAATTAAAAGAATAACTGATATTGATGTTCTGGAAACTGAATTAATACCAGTTTGTCTCTCTCTCAGGAGAGAAACATAGGATGTCCAATACATAGGATACTCTGAGTTTTTGCACCATTAAATATATGGCATACTACTGGTTAGTCAGTCAACACCTTACTGGCTGGAATTCTTTATAAGGCAACATGTCAAGATTTTACAAGTATCCATCCAGAGAGAGTTTATCAGTATAGCATTAGGAATTCAGCACTGTATCAGAAAGAAAAGCCTAAGAAAGTTGAAGGCACAATAGTTTTGCTCTCATCAAGCTACCTTCCAGCTTCTCCTCTGTGGCTACAGGCCAGGTGTAAGAAAGAACAAAGACCCTGCCATAACACTCTCAACCACCTGCACAACACTCCTCCACCATTCAAGATTGCAGCAGTAGCCCTGTCAATAGAGATGCATCAAGTTTTTATTTCCTCCCACTGCTTACACCTCCTGCTCTAAGGAACAGGCTAGTAGGCAAAAAGTTGAACATTCTAGAAAGCAACATTTTACCTGAACTCCCAAGAATCTTACACAAACTAATTCCTCACTGCTTCTTGAAAGGTACCAGACATCATCCGTCGTGTCAAAAGGCTTATTCAAAACACAGTTTTCTCCTGCCACCAGTACGTACCTGGCTCGCTGCAGTATGACACTTTCTGACCCACAAGGTATTGTCAGGCCTAGCACACAACATGCTGATGCTAAGGCTCATCTCGTTCTCTGAATTACAAACAACAAGAAGGACCTCTGGGAAAATTTGCTGAAGTCTTAGTATGTAGCGTTATATTACAGCAATACATAAACTATATAAGATTACAAAAATTTATTTCAAAAATAACTCCAGGCACCTTGCACTCAGTCACCTATAACCTCTTTCAACACATTTAAAGCTCCTCTAGCATTAGAAACATATTCTTTAACCAATTAAAGCTTGCAGTTTAAACTTGAGAGATATTCGAGGTGGTGTAACTCAGTATTGCAGATAAGGCTCTGTAATCTGCACGTCAGAACCCGACAGCTTACATGGCAAGGAGAATGCTTCCCATTTCACCATTTCCTCACCTAGTGGCTGTAACAATATTCCCTGCAGCAGCACCCCCCACCCCCCATTACTCTCTTTGTTACTGCTCATGATAAGGGTGGATTTGTGGCACCACTGTCCACTACAACAAGCACAGGTATCAGATAATAAGAAACAGTGTTGCAAATGACTGATGAGGAACTATGTGAGAGAAAGTACATAATTTAGAAAATTATTTTTTAAAATTATCAATGTTTCTGTAATTTAAAAAAGTACTGAAAGCCCATGAATCATTTGAACGACCCTGTATTTGTGGGAAGTTTCTCTTTGGGCAGAACCTCCACACACACATGACTAAAAACCTGTAATTATTCTGATTGAATACTGTGTTGTCTTTTGATTGCTGTCTTTAACCATCACCAAAAATTCAAAGAGAAGTTATTTTATATACATGTTCACTGATGTCAAGGAATTTAATTCATTTTTCTGTTAACTGTAGTGACTGACTGAGGTAACCCAAGGTGAGTTAATTTTGGTAACGCTATCCTCACGTACTGGGAAAAAAGACTCCAAACCCTACCAATACACACTCCCAGCAGCAGACTTAATCTATTGAAATACAGACTACTATCAGAGAATTGTTACTGTTTTGTTTTCCTTTAAAGAATTTTTAGCTGTTTTGAATGTATAATATGTTTCTGGCTGTTCAATACATTACTCCAAAAGCTTTGGGCAACCCTTGTCAACAGTATCAAAAATCAAAATACCAGATCAGATATTAAAAACCAAATGAATAAGATCTTCCTTGAATCTCTCAGCCAATGTTTACAAACGACCATGAAGCAGCAAATATTAGCAGACAAGCAATATAGTTAAATAGCAAATTGCAAAAAACCTCTGTGTTTCGAGGGGTGGGGAAGAATACTCCCTCAAAAACCCAAACCCCAAGTAGTGAGTCATTCCTGGATAGAAAAAATACCCCACTATCTGCAGTTTTGGTGAGGGTCTTTCCAGAGTGGGAAAACCTTGAAACACAGGAATGGATATTAGCACCAGTGTTCCAGAAGGAAAATAAGTTTGTCCTTTAGGATGAGCCCTCTGCAGTGGCTGAAGATGTTATTATTTACATTTGTTTGACAATACAACATCATACTTTACAAAATCATGACTTTCAAAGATATATCCACAAAGGAATAGCTTACCAGCTCTCTTAATTTATAGCAAATATCTGAATTGCAAGGAACCTGAGATCCTCCTGTCCTCACTGCATCAGGGAAATTAGACTGGACTAAACTCTGCTGCCACAGCTAGGCAGTTTCCAGTATCTGAGCTAGTTCATTTAAAGCTAGCTCAGCTACCTCTGTCTGAGCGATACTGCTGATAGCAGTACAGATGTACCCTCAAAGTGTGTTACATATCAGTTACAACTTTAATCAGACTGGGAACAGGGGAAAAAAAACCCCAAAACAACCACACCAGTAACACAGGCTGTTATTTGTATTATTATACGCATTTTGTTATCAAGCTGTCAAATACTTCAACAGAAGCAGAAAATCTTGAAGCTGTTTACATAAATAGTTAAGGCAGAAACAGAAATGCATTCACTGTTCCTGTTTGTTTTAAAAAAGCCTCACTTGTCCACTCCCACAATGGGAAGTTAAAATCAATAGTTGCTATTTTTAGCCATAGTATTTCTTTTGTTGACAAGCAAATGAGAAAATAAAAAATAGCAACACTAATTTCAACTACATTCAAAAGAGAAAGATGCAGATATGTTAAATGCAAAAGATAAAACCTATACAGAAGGAAAGCTTTCAGAGGACCATTATAAATAGACACTGGTAACAACAAAATATGTTTCAAAAAGTTCACATAGTCCAAACGTCAAGATTTATGGATGACCAAATATATTATGACATTAAACTTTACTGATGTTTTCACAGCTGCACACTACTTATTGGAAAAAAGTGTTAAAAATAAAGCAGTGGCAAGACTTGCTAAGATCAGGACTCGGATTTTCTAATATGTTTTCTGCTGAAAGTAATTACAAGTCAGAACAATTACGAAAATATTCAGTTTAAATCAAAAGGAATTGTCTCAAGATCTGAGAAACAATATAACAGAATACAGTGTTCCCTATGGCTTACATACAGACCCCGCAAAGCTAGCTTCAGCCAAAACTGGAGACTATGTAATTTAATTTATAAAAGCACACAATTCCACAGAGTTTACAATAAAAATAAATCATAAAGGACAGTAGGAAATATCACAAGGGTAAGCTATGATGTGTAGAACAAGCATCAATACATAAGGAACAGAAAATATATGGGAAAAAAAGGTTCACTGAATTCCTCTAAAGGTTCCTTTTATGCAGCTAAGAAGTAAAAACGACAAAAATTTCAGCAGTACGTTTCAAATGGATATACAATATATTTTTGACAGCCTGTCATTTCCCATACAGTACACCTTGTATCCTTTTACTATGATCTGACTGCATTACCCCAGTGTTACGCTGTTCGAACTGCCAGAATAGAGAGCTACTGCGAAAGATGCATATATTTTTCCTAATGCATTTAGAATACGTAACAATTCAGTGCACATGGAAGAGGGTTTATCTATTTCAGGAAACCTAAACATTAAGCTTTTGTACCGACAATCGGTAGCGTAGCTTTGTACCAACAGATGCAACCACTACACGGCCTGAAAGTGGTCAATCGCTTCCACAACAGTCACAGCAACTTCTCGGCCATCTAACACAACGGAGCAGTTCAACTGGAAGAAAATGGTCTCGTAGCAGCTACAGCTGTATAGACAGGCTTGAGGGAGAAATTCTGAGCTGACGCTGCACCTCATACGTTCTTGGGAAGAAGAACTTGTATTCTTATATTTCTCTTGGCGTGCAGCACGAGATGAGTTGCCTGACTGTCAGAAATCACGCCTCTGTCAGCCAAGACAAAAACTACAATGCAAAAAAGACCCAACCAAAAACAAGAAAAAAATGAAGGAGGCCAAAGACACATAAAAAAGCAAATACAAAGGAGGACGACGTGGATTTGCAACATCCTCTCGAGCACCCTTGCTAGCTACAGCAATGAAAGGGGAGAAATGGATCCGCAGTGTTGCTGGAAGCGAGGGTGAGCTCACTGCCATCCCCTCAGCACTCTCAGCAGGGAGACTGTACATCTTTCCCACAACCACCAAAAATCAAGAGATTCCCACCACCACGGAAAAGCCAATAAATAGCCGT
>NW_010291468.1:1016-1275 GCF_000700745.2 Antrostomus carolinensis | reverse complement strand
GGATCCAAATATGTTTTATCAAAAAAAATCAAATAGTAGATAACTTTAGATGATAAAGGTTGGAATACTGCTTTTCAGTATTTGTTTACATTATATTAACCCTCTGTTTAAGAGTCTGATGGAAAACTTTGAAAGAAGCTCTACATCCTCAATGTCTTCGATTTTCACTCCACCTACAAAATCTGCTGGCACACCAACACAATCTGCAAATAACAGTGCAAGGATTTCTACCATGAGACCTCTGGCAACAGCATATAAG
>NW_010291468.1:0-902 GCF_000700745.2 Antrostomus carolinensis | reverse complement strand
CTTTTCTGTCAGTTCTTTAATGACGTGGTTCCAGTACAAGCTCAGTCTGTTCAGTCTCTAAAGTAATAATAAAAAAATACTCAGTTAATGACTTGGCTTTTTTCCAAGCATTAAGGGCTTGTTTTGAAGAGATTTCAAACATATTTTGTCAAAACATAGTAGCACTTAGGAAAAGAAGAAATAAATGCTTAGTGTAAAAACTATTAACTACATGTTGACTGATGCTTTGTATTTTCTCTTTTTGTTTTTCTCCCCGCCTTCTAGGTGGTTTCTGACAGACAAACTCCTAGGAAAGATGAAAGTATTGTATCTAAAGCAATGGAATATGTTTTTGGCTGGTAACATACAAGAGGAAGTAACACAATAAGCTGGTCAGGGTTTGAACTATGCTACTGGCATTTGTAGTTAGTTGTATAACTACTGGTGGCAGTATTTTATCTTACACAGCACCTGGTATGCCTTCAGTTTATTCAGAAGACATGTAGCTTGCACTTTAAATGATGGCAGTGGACACATGGTTTTACAAACTGAGTAAGTGTAAATAAAAGTGCTTTACCCCTCTTTGTTCTCTGATGGAGTGATTGTGAAAAAATTCTGTCTCATTAAGAAAAGCTGTCTGAACCCAGCAGCCTGTCAGTTCTCTGAGGGAGAGGTGGACAGGACTGGAATACATCATTTTATTCAGTCTCTAATCAATGATTGTGCCTTTGGTTGCGTTTAATGCCAAAGGGGGAGCTGCTGTCTCCAGTGAAACAAAACTCCTTCCTCAGCTGAAAAGTTTTCTAGCAGCGCTCGGAGGTCAGGCTGCTCTTCCCCAACTCCCTGTTTCCAACAGTGGACAGTTTGTGTGTGCTCTTCCCTTAAGGCAGCTAAGGGCAGCTTCTGTCTGTGCAAGCTGTGGT
>NW_010291467.1:0-2302 GCF_000700745.2 Antrostomus carolinensis | reverse complement strand
TCAAAACCCACCTGGACACATTCCTGTGTAATCTCATGGAGGTGTTCCTGCTCCAGCAGGGGGATTGGACTAGATGATCTTTTGAGGTGCCTTCCAATCCTCAACATTCTGTGATTCTGTGATACTCTTATAGCCAAGGAAGATAAATTAGTTTGTTTGTCATATACATCTCTTCTACTCCTCATGTGAACTAATGATGTTGTCTGGAAGCAGAGTTCATTGTATGCAATAGTAATTTGAGACTAATCCTTATTTTCCTCAGACATATTCATCATTTACTCTTGAGCTGGAACCAAGCACTGTTCTCTGATTTTCATTCAAGGTGTCAAAGTTATAGTCAGCTTCAAAGATGACTAACAACTAGATAAGCACTCTGTTCTGGGGGAAAGTTCTCTTTTAAGGAATCTGACTTTTGGCAGCAATGTTCCAGCTGCTCAATATGCAATATCATCAGTGGAGAAGAGTAATGCTGAAGAAAAGGAAGAAGCAAAATGGGGACCTACAACAAATTTCAAGACTTCTTAAATATACAATCACCATCTTAGTTATAACGCTACTAAAACAGACTATCAGAGCCGAGTAACATGAATATTTAATCTGTGTTGTATCTATATACACATATATGTCTATAAATACAGATAAAGTGTTTTAACTTGAAGTAAGGAATTTCATGAGCATGGTGGTGTTGCTGTTTGATTCTGGATTTTTTCAAGTCTCTGCCAGTCTCTGTGTCTATTTACTCATAGAAAATTAATGATGTTTATCAAAAAGTTTAAAAGGAGTCACCTACTCCATCTCTTTGTAATCAGACCACTTTTAAGGATTTGAGAAACACGCTTGATGTGTCTCATTGTGTAAACTGGTGCCCAGGAAAGTATTTTTCTAGCCAACAATCAAAAATTAAATTCTGTATCTCAGTATCCATGATCTAGTATTCCAACAAATGTGGCAGAGAAACTTCTACTTTTTATTACAAGAATTTGTGTCCAGTTCCTCATTTGACATGGCATCAACCCTGTTATCTAGTTTGGTGGTTGTCACTTCAGTTAACTTTTTCATTTATCTTTGGAGTTGTTTAAGTTGTGCTCATCATATTTGGTTCCTTTTGCCACAAGAATTACAAAAGAGAAATCACTCCTGGAGATGTCTGTTTTTCTCCTCAGCTATAGAAGGAGCTGAGTCTGCCTGAGAAGTAGACATCTCAGTTTGGATGTGGGTGTCAGGACTATGGAATCATAACTGTTGCTTCTGGTGTTGGCCTAAGTTGGTTTAGGGAAGTGTCTTTTTGAAATGTTAATTGTTATTTGGGTAGCAGGTAATAAACAGTTCACTGATCTGAAACAATGAATCACACAGGAGGATGCAAAAAACCCAAAAGATTGGCAAAAAGCCTGGAATCAGAAGCCAAATAGACAGACAAGGAGGATAACTAATGACTAAGTGACAGGAAGTTTAAAGACAGAAGGTATGAAACCTTAGGGAGAAAAACATTAATTGCTTTGGTAAACAGATAGGAGTTTAAGACAAAATTTAAGCATTATTTAAATGGGAGAATATACATCAAGATATAATGTTCCAGCTTGTTTTAAACATTTCCCTATTTCATTCATAAGGGTTGAATAAATAATATTACTCAAGCATCTTAAACTTTTATCTGAACACATGAAAAGAAAAAAATAATAAAGCAAAAGGAATTGTGTGGTTTAACATGAAAGATAAATTTTGTTTTTTTAACCTGTACTGTATGTTCTTTCAACATGAAGTCTGCGAACACAAATGCCAGAGAGAGCTGGGGGATGAGATTTTTTTTTTTCTAAGTAGGTAGTTTCGGACATTTCTAGCAATATTGAAAATGGAGCACACTGTGCCTGAAAATAGTCACAGGAAATGAAATGTTGTCTGCTACTGGTACCATATATTTAGATTGACATCAAATACTCTATGGGTAAAACTAGGGCAAGACAGAGTTTAGCATTTCTCACTATTGGTGATATTAGGCATTTTACCACAAAGAAACTCATGCAGAATTCATTTTTTATTATTATTTTTATGGAGAACAATTTATTGTTATTTCTTTGTTACAGTCTGATTTTTGAGTTGAAATTTCTCTCTTTTTTTTTTTTTTTTTTTTTTTTCCCATGGTCTACAGTGACTTGGATTTTAAAAGCATACCTTTCAAAAGTTCCTGATGCATCAGTAAAATTATGTCCACAGATAACCACAGAATCATAAAGTCAAAGCCTGCCTGTGAATCCTGACTAGGCTATTCTTTTAGAATAAAAATATATTCTTTTATTATTTT
>NW_010291466.1:0-14330 GCF_000700745.2 Antrostomus carolinensis | reverse complement strand
TGCAGAGTATTCAGGGTCCCTTGTACCAGCAGTGAAACTGGAAACTGGTTATGGGAACACTGTGGGAGAAAGGGAAATGAAATGATGTGCAGCTCTGGGGTGAACTAGCTGAGAACCTTCCCATTTACTGTGGATTTGGGAACTAGAAAGGGCTGAGCAGAGCCAGCACCTGCAGCCCTTCAGAGGGAGCTCAGCGCTGGGCTCCTCTTTCATTCTGCTCTAGTTCAGTGTGTGCCACTGCTCAGTGGTGCTCAGCCCTTCTAATGCCATAGCCCCCTGTTCTGTGTCAGCCTTGGCAAATCCCCCTCCCCACCCTGCAGCACCCCAGCACCAAAGCCCACCTGGTTTTCCCAGGACCAGCTGCCTGGGGGGGCTGCCTTACACGCTCAGGCTGTGGCAGGAGAGAATCCTGAGTGTAAGATGCACTTTAAAAAGAAATCTTTCCTTAGTTTGCAGACATAGCATTAGTTTTGATTTTTACTCACCCACATTTAATTTTCCTGTTGCAATGGCATTTTAAATCATGCTTTTCTTGTTCATTATAACATTTAACTTGCTGTGTTCTTTTTTTTCTCTCTCCCACCAGCTGTTTGTCTCGTGTGTGTGTGGTGTGCTGCCTGCCTCTAAGACCCCTGTAGAAGATAACACAACTTTACTACCACGTGAGCTGCCTTCGAGCCACTGTGCCAGCATCCACCTCTCCTCACCCCACTGCACCAGAGCTGTCCGAGACACCCACTTGACAAAACAGAGGATGAATTGAGGGGCTTTTTAAAACCATCTAATGATTTTAATATGTTGATATTTCCTAAAGTAAATGCCCTAGTCACACTTCAAAGTTGCATCAAATGGAACAGTTCAGCTGGCACTTGTAAATCTGATGGGACCTGGTTTGTATCTCAGGTTCCCCAAGGAAACAGTGAACTCCTGTTGTGCAGGAAATAGCTGGCCTGAAACAGAAACAAAGTTCTCTAAAGAGGACACTTCTAGGACAGTAAATGCAGTGAGTTTCTCTGTGCAAGCAGGTGATTTTTTTTCTTTCCTTTTTCTTTCCATTTCTATAGTCTATCTGAAATGATGACACTAGAAATGGGGGGAAGAAATGTTGCCTACACGGAAGCTGGCCTGGCATCAGGGGTGCAGCTACAGGGTCTTTAGTCTGTGGGTCCTCCATCATTTATAAGATGTCCCAGAAGGCTTTGAATCATCAAGGGAGGCTGTACAGCCCTGTGGCCGATGATCCTGTTGTCCAAGAGGTTTTTCCTCCCCAGATGTGTCAGCCCTTACCCCCTGGCACGCAGTTATTTGTGTGTGGCCAGCAGAGCATCACTGCTGGTGCAGCTCCAGTTTGCTTTCCTGTTTGTCCCTGCTGAGATGATGTGCACTGCAGCCATTCAGAGCTGGTCATGATATTTCCAGCAGAAAAAGCTTCCTCCCTTTGCAATGCCACAGTGAGGATTTCTGTTAGTACTGCACTGGCCAGGCTGGGTTGTGTTAGGATCAGATGGGCTTCGTGGTAATGCTGTACAGATTGGCTGATCTGCTGCATATCTGGCTCCTGCTGCTGAAATGGTGAGTGTGTCCTCTCAAAACCAACCGAGTTTCAGCAAAATGTGCCTATTTTTCTTCCATATAGAGAACAATTTCTCCCTCCTGAGCAGGACTAGTGATGACAGTGAAAATGCAAAAGCAGATCTGCACCAGTGTCCCCACGACAGTCCCCTCCCAAAGCAGCCCTGGGAGAGCATCTGGCTCCCCAAAATAGGGACTGCTCAGGGTGCAGGTTCTCTGGTGAGAAGATGGGAGAAGCAAACTGCTTGTGGCATTCAATACTAGATGCTTCATCCCTCATTGCTCACAAACTGCACTTCACCATGATCTGCAGATCCTTGTCCATCACAGGGTTAGTTTGATAGAATAATTCTGGGATGCAGATCTTGTTGGCTATAAAACAGGAGATGAAGAACTGAAACACTGCATAAGCCTTTAAAGCTTTGCTGGGAGCATCCCTGACTCAGCCTGTCTTTCCTTCTCCCTCCTCAAGTTTATTTCACACCAAGTAACTGTGCTTCAAAGGAAGCTGTGTGAATAAACACCCTGCAGTTAATTTCTTGCCTTCAATCGCTCGCTCATTTGCGGATGACATGTAACATAGTCTTGAGTTATTCAAATCACAACGTAAGCGCCCTTTGCACAGCAGACACTGCTTCTGAGGCTTTTAATTGTGGTGTTTATATTTTGCAATGTGTTGGTTCCTGTCTCCTTTAGCTAATATTGAATGATCTAATCTGTGTCTCGTAAACGAATCTATTTTAGCTCCATTAGAATAACCCCTTAATTGAAGGCACACAGGCAGCCTGGGATGGAAGAAGCAATGCTAAACAGTAAATACAGCTAATGGAACGATTTACGGTGTGTGGATGCTCTTAGCTTTGATGATACCCCAATTAGCTGAGCTGCTGTGTTTGATTTTAATTGTAATGAGAATTAATTGGAGAGCGCTGCACAACGGCAGCCCTGCAACGGTGTTTTCATGTTTCAAAAAAAAAAAAGGTGAAAGCACCCACCTCAATTTAATGGGTTTTGTTTCTTTATTTTACAGAAAAAAACTATGGATGTCTATAGGAGAGAGGTAAGTGGTCCTTCCCTCACTTCTAGGTGTTCATCCTCTACGTATTGCTTACACCAGTGTTGTCTTGGGGCTCAAAGCCCCCTTTGCATGGGATGAGCAGTTATAAAAATGCCTGGGTTTGGCTGGCAGAGTCTCTGCCCCATGGAGCTTCTGGTCCATGTGCTTTCAGGACATTTCCTGCTCCTGCATCTCCCACTGCAGGCAGCCAGTAGCTCTCCCAGTGATGGGAAGGCTCAAGCAAGGACAGACACCAGGGCTAAAATCCAACAGATCAAAGTTAGTGGTGGGGAAATCACAGGAGATACATCCAGTGGCGCCAGTGTAGAGCCAGCCAAGGATCAATGATAATTACATGCTAAATCATCCAGAGCATTTGTAGGTGTCTAGAATGGTAGCTATTATCCAATTTTTGTATAGCATGGGGAGTGCTTTTTAATTACTTGCACATTGCAAAATGCTCTTCTGACATTTGCAATCAGCTCAGTGAAAACAGCCATTTTACTAAGATGGTTTAGGGATTCTCTGAGTCCTTGGACATCGGATATTTAGGGAAGAAGCAGTTCCTGTTGTAGTTAGCCTCACAACCTGGGAAAGGATGTGTTTGAGGTTCAGATAGAGATGGCCTTGTTGTCACATCTCCATGCTCCTAACCATGGATATCTCTGATCCCTCTCAGATCATGTACTATCAGCAGGCCATCATGAAGCCCAGAGTGAAATCTTCTGTCTCTCTCGGAGCGTAAGTCCTGATTTCCTTCTGTCCACACATTAATTAGTCTTCAGCGCTTATCTCCTAATGAGATGACGAAGCTATCTGCTCCAGCAGCTGGTGACTCAGTCAGGGGAATCGATGTGGTGGCCACACACAGTGTTGATTATGCTGTCTGGGCTTCTGGGCTGTGCGTTGCCTGGGCCAGGAGGGGATGGAGTCCCAATCATGATGAAGAGGGTCCCTCTGAGCTATGGGAGCTTTGCTGTGAACGTCTGTAGAGCAGCACCAGCCTCTTGGTTGAGATTCCCTTTGAAATCAAGAGATGTTCAGATTGGTCAGGGCTGGATCATGGTGCTTGGGACCCAACACAGCTCTGCAGTCTGGAGAAGCAGTTGCATGAAGGCTGCCTTGTGAGGATGCAGCAACCTGTCTGTCCTGTGCCTCTTCTTGTGTGGGAGCAGAGACAGACTGACCCACCTGTCCCTGGTCACCAGCCTGCTGGGCTGGGTCCAGCCCCAGTGAGTGTTCTTGCTCATATGGTGATGCTCACCAGAAGGCAGCAGAGATGGGGAAGTCTCTGGTTATTCTCTATTATGAAGGAACACACACTTCTCCATGGATGTCCAAGCAGTTAATTAGCAATTCCTCTTCTCAGTGGGAGTGTTTCCTGATCAGACTCTTGATGAAGCCAATGAAGTGTGGAGCTCCTGGTCCTAACATCAGCCTTTAGTGTGTTTGCCACAGGCATTTCTTACTTGGAATCTGACGTGCTGGCTAGTTGCCTAGAGGTGCAGTCCACACCACCAGTCTGATTTACATAGTCATTGCCACCCAGAGATTCCTATCCAACTGGAGATAAACAAGGTGCTCAGGCCTGTTCCCTGGGAGAAGACAGTCGTGGATGACTGGAATGGGAAGAAGAGTCTGAGAAGGTGTGCTGTCTTCTGAGAACCACAACTTGCAAGGCACTGGCAGTTTTACTCATTTAATTTCTCACTGATCCCCAGGTCACTTTAAACTCTCCTGCCTTAGTTTTCCAAACTGTGAGCTGGAGCTGGGGACACTTGACTACCTTCCAGGAATTTTGTGGTCCTTTACTGTTTAGCAATGGAGCTTTTCACACATTAATCCTGGCCTTCTGATTGATAATGCCTGTTGCCTAGATGAAAAAATCCTCAGGAAATTTGGATCTCTATTTCAGCTGCAGGACTGAGTCCCAATCAAATTATTATTGATGAGGATAAGAGCAGCAACTAGCTAGTGTGCATGCATCAGAGCCTTGCATTGATTTAGGAAGAGCTACGAAGCACTAATCATTAAAAGGACAGAGCAGTGTTACCTGAGTTGACAGGTTTAGATTTGTAGCTTGATTAGAATATATGGATTGGAGTGAATTATGCAGGTGCTGAATGCTTTGGCATTTCCAGTGAGAAGATAGGATCGAGCACTTCTGTGCCAAACCTGTGGGATGCTTTGTGCAGCAGCATTGTATAATTACAGGATCTGTGCCAAGGTGCCTGTTAGCGACGGGTCCTTGGACAGTGCACTCCCAGCTCTCAGCACATGAAAGCAGTTTGGCCTGGAAGGAATTTGAAATGCAGAAACCAGATGATTTTATTATTATTATTATTATTATTATTATTATTTTTTTTTTTTTTTTTTTTTTCAAGAATGAAAAAGGGAGGAGAAAGCTAAAATTCCAGGGCATTAGTGAAATCGGTTGTAATTATGAGTCTGGCCAATTTAGAAGGTAGGATAAGGGTTTGTCTGGTTCCTGTGAGGATAGAGACATTTTTTGTGCCAAGCCCTCAGAGTGATTTGCAGAGGAATGAGCCTTGCGGTAGGTGAGCGGAGGAAAGGAGAAGCTGGGATGTGCTCTCAGCACTCCCTCACCTCTCCCGGAGCTCCCTGGGCTCTCCCACACCCTGTGGGAAGGCTGTGGAGAATCCACCCTGAGCAAATGCAGCGTTTGCTTTCCTCTTCTCTGGCACTTTCTTCTCTGGCACGTGTGGCACGAGCTGGTGCAGGATCAGGCCTTTGCCAGTTGGCTGGAGAAGGAGACAGAAGCTGTTTGGGGGCTTAGTCCCACTTCCTTGAATTGAAGAGGCAAAAGGAGGTGATGGAAGAGAGTCTTGTATCTCCCTGCACTTGAACTGACAAAATTGCTGATTTAAAAGAGAACCAGGAGATTTCTGTTTGGGAAATGGAAAGAAGAACTCATTTAAAGAATATATTTTCCTAGCAAGGCAAGGGCCACGTCCCATATCCCTGTGCTGGGAGAGCTGCACATCTGAAGATACCTGTAGTCCATGCAGACATTTATTTGGTTTTAATGGGGGTGGCTGCAATTCTGCTTGCAAATTAATAGTTTGATTTTTTTATTGGATTTACTTGCAGGCTCGTGAAGTACTCTGAGCAGTTCCTTTCCAATGATCCTGTCCTGTCTGGATGTCTCCCCAGCAACCCCTGGATAACAGATGACCCTGAGTTCTGGGATCTCAATGCAAAACTGTATGTATTTCTATTCTCTTGCCAGCTGGTGGTTTACACTGACCTTTATCCTGGTAGAAGTCGGAAAAGGGAACCATTGATTGTGTTATGATATCCAGTCTCTGATCACGAGCAGGGAAGCATTCCCTTTCTGACACAGCTTGGCCATGCTAGTGAAACTCTCTCTTGGGAATACTCCATGCTGAACTTCCAGCGTTATCTTCAAGTGGAACCTTGCCTAACATTGCAGAGATTCCTCAGCTGATGATGGGAGTATGCACTCAGCCCCTGCTGAGTGAGTCTAAACCTCCCCTTGGGTGAGTGAAGTCCACTTTTACTAGCACAGGAATGGAGTATGACCGGTTGTGCTCAGGTATAGCACTTGGTTTAGTGTTAACCCTACTAAATTAGGTGCTGCCAATGGTGTAGCAATTCAGGGTTCAACTACTGGCCCTTGGTCTTTGCACACACCTCAGGCTGCTTTCTTAGGAGAGAGTTTGGGCTGGAGGCACATACTGGTGGTCCATCCCTTCTCTGAGGTCTCCTTTGGTTTTCCATTCAGATAATATTTGCTAATTGTACAGTGGCATCTCTGGGCTTGAAGCATACAACCTCTTACTGGTTCTCATTTGAGACCAGCAATCCAGTTTGAGTGATAATATCCCATTAGACAGCCCCAAAGGATGCCTTCACAGAATGCCTTTATGAGAAGCAAAGCTTTGGGCATCAACCAGTGCTTCTTCCAGAATGGGACTTAGTCAAACCTCCAGCAAAGCTGGGCTGTCATTGTGAGAGCAGCATAAATCCGAGATAAATCCTCATCCCACTGTGTACCAAGTTGTTTAATTACAGCTTGCTTAGTGGGCTGACTTCAGGAGCTCATTACAGCATTCTGGAAAACAGAGTGTACTGAGAAGTCTCTTGGCATTCCAGCAAAGGGCATTTTGGTTTTAATTAATCTGCCAATTAGATGGGCCACATGAAACTGGCAGTGCTGTTTGTTTTTCAACCTGTGCAGAGTGGAAATCCCCACCAGAATGCGTGTGGAGCGATGGGCCTTCAATTTCAGTGAGCTGATACGGGACCCGAAAGGACGGCAGAGCTTCCAGCTCTTCCTGAGGAAGGAGTTCAGCGGTGGGTTTGCTGTGTCTCTCTTTGTCCCTGTTTAGGCCACACAGCAGGACGCTGCACAGCTGAGACAGAGCAGTGGTGGAAATCCAGTCATTTGCAGTAGGTGTTGTGACCTGAGACAATGGCAAAGTCACAAAGTAAAGGCAGCAGAAGTGACTTTGGAGGCAGTGGCTGTGCAGCCAGTGTGAGCAATACCATCTAGTGGCACAAGACACAAAATACAGCCCAGGACACTCCCTGGGCAGGGAAAAAACCAATTTCAAGGGGAAATGGTTTTAAACTGAAAGAGGGGAGGTTTAGATGAGATATTAGGAAGAAATTCTTCACTGTGAGGGTGGTGAGACACTGGCCCAGGTTGGCCAGAGAAGCTGTGGCTGCTCCTCCCTGGAAGTGTTCAAGGTCAGGCTGGATGAGGCTTTGAGCAACCTGGTCTAGTGGAAGGTGTCCCTGCTGATGGCAGGGGGGTTGGAACTGGATGAGCTTTAAGGTCCCTTCCAACCCAAACCAGTCTGGGATTCTATAAAACTCTACTCCCAGACAAGCTGGAACTGGCTGAATTCACAAGCTCTTACAGGTGTCCTTTGTCCCTGAGCAGAGAGCAGGGGAAAGCTGTTTTCCTCCTCCAGTCCCAAGAGGATTTTCAAGGTGGCTGTAAGAATTGGAGACTCAATTGTGGCCAACATGTATCGAGTCAAACAGATTCAGTTTAGGAGTTAACAAATGGGATTGTGTTTTCCTTAGTCTCTCTCTGCTGACTGTGCCCTGTTTATGCAGGAGAGAATCTGAGTTTCTGGGAAGCCTGTGAGGATCTCAAGTATGGAGACCAATCCAAGGTCAAAGAAAAAGCAGAAGAGATTTACAAGTGAGTGTGATAACTTTATGTTCTTAAACTCTTTGTACATGAGTCCCATCACCTTTTCCACACGTTGTCATTCTCCAAACGATTTATTCCTGAGACTTTTCTTTGTACACTGTCACCAAATGTGACTCTCCTATGTCCCCATGTAGGAAAGGAGCTTTTGAAGCTGAAGGCATAACTATTGTTTGTTTTTAGAGTTACTTCTCTCTGTTCTCCACTATTACATTTAGGTCTTAGCAAGTAGTTTAAATAGAGGTGAGGAATAGCTAAAATCTTGGGGCTGCTACGAGGAGACCCTTTTTGTTTCCAGATAGGCTAAAATTTGGTTTATATTGTATGTTAACAGTGAAAGAGGAAGTGGGGAGCTGAAGGGACTTTTCCTTTCATGCATAGACAGAAGAGTCTCCAGGAATTCTCCAGCTGTTAATGGCACTGTTGATTCCTCCTCCTCCTCCTTGCAGGCTCTTCCTGGCTCCAGGAGCAAGGCGCTGGATTAACATTGATGGCACCACAATGGGCATCACGGTCAGAGGCCTCAAGCACCCTCATCGTTATGTTTTAGATGCTGCTCAGACCCACATTTACATGCTGATGAAAAAGGTTTGTGATTTGGTTCCAAAGCCTTAGGGGGATTCCAGCTCTCTGGGCCTTTCCGTGCCTGTGTGTGCAATCAGCTGTCACTGTCAAGTGGCCTTTATTTGGAAAAATCCCTCAAATTTGCTGACTTAAGCAAGAACTGGTTCAGGCCTTTGTATTTTGCTGCTTCTTCTTCCCTCTAAGGCACCATGTCCCCAAGGTGGTAGAGGTCAGGAGTCTGCTGGAAGTCCTATTTTCTAATACCAGCTTGGTCACCAGCTTATTCAAAGCTTGAACAAATCTTAATTTCACTCAATACCACTGTGTGTGTCCATTGGGATACCTGATGGGTGGGATGCTTGTGTCCAAAAGGATTTCAGCAGTGGATGGGAAAGGTGGGAGCAATTGTGATATAACAGCATGAATTTTGTACCAAGAACATCACCAGAGATAGCCCATCTCCAGTTTTACTGAGTTTTTATTCACAGTTATGTTGATGAACACCCTTTTTATAGGTCTGACTGATGCAGCAGACTGTGGAGTGATGTCAGCATATAATATGTCATGGCTTTTGTTATATCCTGGTGACCACAAATAACCTGTAACTCCTTCTCATGGGTGATAAAAAATACACTTAGCAAAAATACACTGAGCCAGAGCAGCAGCTGAGGTGCACTGAGACTGAAAGCAGCAGGACTCTACTGATTTTCACCAGATGTTGAAAAGTTTGGCTCCTGAAACATGAACACCTCACCCTGCAATGACTGTGAGACACCACTGGCCTGGGTTAAGCTCAGTTCAGACCTTTTGGTCTGAATCTTACCTGGGAAGCTTTATTGGGAGATGGAAAATCCTGGGAGTTTTACACCAAGATGAAAGGGAATTGGTTTAAATAGCTACATTTGCCTGAAAGATGCAAAGTCCCTTGGGCTGCTGGGGGAAGATGATCCAGTTCCCAGCCTCCTTGGCTCCTGGGCAGCTGTATTTGGTGGTGATTTTAATAAGGGTGTTTGCAGCCTGTAACTACCAGTTTCTCTTTTCTTTTTTCTTTTTTTTTTTCCCTCCCAGTAGGACTCCTATGGCCGCTATTTAAAGTCTCCAACATACAAGGAAATGCTGGCCAAGGCTGTTGTGCCACGAGAGGGTTCCAGAAGGCAAGTGAAACTGCGTGTAATCGTGGGGTTTGTTTTCCTTGTCGTAGCAAGGGTAGAAAAAGCCTGAGTTGCAGCAAAATTACTATGATTTAGATGTTCTCTTAATTAAATACAATTTTTTGCTAGAAAGTTGTCTTGCTTTGAGACTGATTGTGCTTTTTGTTTGTGAACCCTTTGGAAGTGGCTTGTGTGCAGTCAGAATTGACTTGATTGCTCGGCTGCCTTGTCTGTTGGGTCTGTTTAGAAAGGCTGGGATTGTTGAATTAATCATGGCTCCTTTCCTGGAAGGAGAGAGCACTGTGTAGAGGGCATGGGGAAAACTCCCACCCATCAAACATTGGCTGCCAGAGGGGACACAGAGCCAACACGTGGTCCTCTATGGGTTTTGCTCAGCTCTGCGTGGACAAAACCATTGACCCTCTGTGAGGTGATGGTGACAGGCAGCCATGGGAGCAGACAGCACCTTACCTGCTGGCACAAGGTAGACAGACTTAGAAGAAACAGTCTTGAAATGGCTTTTTCCTGACCAAGGTGAGGGTTGCACAGCAAATTTAGGCCATTTGAACTGCAGTTATTTGTTCAAGCTGAGTGTGCAATGTCAGACTGGGTGGTGTTCTTTCTCTGTTCCTCTTCCACTCGTCAACTAGCAAGCAAGAAAGAGGAATCATGGACTTTCATACTCTTATTTCATCTAAAGCCCATTTTAAGTCAGTGGAAAAAAAAAAACCCAACCCTCCTGCTGACTTGTCTGGGGTTTGGTTAGTTTTCCCCTGAGCCACACATCACAAGGTCGCTGGCAGATGCTGGTTGACCCCTGGTGACTATCTCCATGTTTGTCATTGCCTGTTCTGGAGACACAATACTCAGCATCTCGTGTAAGTACCTCATCCAAAGGTGGCTTAACACCTGTTTCCAGTGCTGCTGGTAATGGCTTTGCTGAAGCAGGTAGCGGGTGTTTTGTGGGGTATCACAGACACCAGAAACACCCACACTGGTCCCTGTCTTGATCTTACCGAGGACACAAGAAGAAACTCCCCTGATGGCAGTTGTTTGGGTTCACACTGAGGGTTAGTTATGTCCAAATGCTTACAAGAAAAGGAGGAGTGCACTGGCCATCTTCTGGCCTTGGAGTCCCTCACGAGGACTTTATGGAGCTGACTTGATGCTTTTAGCAGTTCTGTAGCTGATGTGTGACACTGAGTCACTGAGTCCTGCTTTAAACCACTTTGTCCTCATTTGTGCTTCCTTGTTGTTGTGCGGGTGACAGTGACACGTCCACCTCTGTCTCTGAGCTTGCCCTCCTGGTATGTTGACTTACCAGGGGTGAGTTTTTGGTGCCCTTCTACTTTGCAGTAATGCCCTGCTTCTTTCTCTCACTCTCTGCCCAGCTCTTCTTTGCCATTTGGACGCCGTCGCCTCCGCTCCAGCCCCAGCCCCGTCATCCTGAGGAAGCTGGAAGAAGAGGCCAAAGCCAGAGAAGCTGCTGCAACCGTGGACATCACGCAGGTCATGAGCAAGCTGGATCGCAGGAGCCAGCTCAAGAAGGAACCTCCCAAGTAGGCTCTGAGCCCTGCAGGGCACAGCGCAGGGAAAAGACAAGCTGAGGCTGGTGTTGAGCTTCGTCTCCCCTTCCTGAAGGTGTCAGTGCTGCTTTAGGTTTCCCAGGCCGGCTCTGCCCACAGCCTGCTTCCTTGCACGTTGCCATGGCTGCTGGGGCAGCAGATGTCACTTCCCAGGCATGTCAGGCATGGGAATGCTGCTGGAGCCAGGCTGCTGGCTGTGCCGGACTCGGGGTGCAGGGCCCCGGCTCCCTCCCCATACACCTCGGAGCAGGGATGTCTTCTGGCTGCCCAGACCCCCCCGGAGGTTGGGCAGCCCAGCTGCCTCTCCCTGCTCCTGCTTCTCCAGATGGTGGGATGGCATGAGGCAGAGCCAACTTCTGCCATCCCAGTCCTTTGGGTTCAAATCAGCCTTCTTCAGAGTAGAGATGGGTGACCCTGCAGGGAGCAGGGCGAGATGGGCCACCTCAGAGCGCATCCACGGTGGTGTCCATCCTCTCGAGATGATGTGCACCCCCCCAAGGGAGGCATCCTGGGCACTCCCTGAGTGGAGTGCATCCTTTCCTTCAAGGATCCTGCACCTCCTAGCCAGGGCAACAGAGCCACAGGCAGAGGAGCGGGGTAGACTCCTTGTGAGAACGGTAGGATGAGCGTTTCTGAAGGTTTAGTTGACCCTTTGAATTTTAATGACACTCCCATGTCCCCCCTGGCACGTTGGAGGTGATCAGTAGAAACCTCCACTCTCCTCTGTGACTCCCCTGGGTGATGAGCTAGGTGTGCAGGCGTAGAGAGCCCACAGGAGGGCTTGAGAGATGCAGCCATGGTTTTACTTCTTGTATCAAATCCTTCCTGCCTCTTGTCTTGTCTTTTTCCTGTTCTTCTATTTTCTGTTGTTTAAAAAAACAAACAAACAAAACCCAACAAACCTAACAGGAGATAGTTGCAGTTGTCGCTGGCTTGTAGCCCAGAAGCAAGGAAGAACCAGGGTAGAGGTGTTAAGAGCCAATTTCAACTTTAAGTAGTGGGTTATTTATTTATTTATTTATTTATTTATTTATTTGTTCTGTCTCTTTTGCTCTTTAGAATAAAGCAAACTAAAATGCTACGTTAGAGCTAAAGAGCTCAGGGAGATTCCAGGCTTTGCTGGGAAACCCCAGGGTGTCTAGGCCAGGCCAATGATTACCAGAAATGGGAAGATTCCTACAAAGTCCAGTAAAGGGAATTGGGGAAGCAGAAAAGCTTCCTTGTTTGTTCAAATTTAGGGAAAGCAGAGGGACTGGATGGAAAGCACTGAGGTCTAAGAAGCTTCTTCACTCCAGTTCATACTGTTCATCTGTTTTTACTACTGGTAGGATTTTACAGGACATGGGAGATGGAGAAAGCTGGGCGTGAGATGGAGCCCTCAGGTTTTAGGGTGCATGCAGACCCCCCCTCACCAACAGGGAGATAGTCAGGTAATAGCTGCATCCTGAACAGCTTTGACCAGCGATTCTTGCCCTCCCTGTGCATCTTATCAGAGGCAGAATCAGGGCTACATGGTCTGATCTGGTGTCACTGCAGAACTGGTCTCCTTGGCTTTGCAGCTGAGCTCAGGAGATTTTCATGACCTCTGTTAACCTAATGGTGATAAACCTTCTTAGAGGAATTGAAACCAAGTTGCATGAGTCTTTTGCTCTGATGTCAAGGTCTGCTTGCTAAGTCTCTGCTCTTATTCCCAGTGGAAGGAACAGCAAATTTTGCAATATCATAAGGGTGAGCAGGCTCATACCATGAATTTTTCAATTCTGCTTAAAACCACGAGGCTTTTGTAAGTGAGGTACTGAGCACCATCAGCCTACCTTGACATAAGAGCACTGCAGGATAGATACGTGAGAACTTAACAGGGTTGCTCCAAAGCTACTTGGATGAGCTCTACAGTCTCTTCAGAGTTTGTCTAACATGGAGCACTGCAGATGCTGGGATTGCCAGTGTGTAGTAACATGTGGAAGATCAAGTCAGGCGATAAATAATAAATAACAAATCTGTGTGTTCCAGTCAGTCCCTCTGATTCTCCTCCTGTTTTGTCTGCAGCTTTGCTCTTTATGTTCTCTCTATCCATTCCTTTCTCTGACTTGTCATCATCTCAGCGTTGTAGCACTGTCCCCCTGACATGGGTTAATGCTGCATGCTCTGGAGTCACTGTGCTTGTGGAACAGCAGTCCTACGCTTGCAGGCAGAAGCTGGCTCTGTTCTGCTCATGGGCTGAAGAAGCTGGCATGACCCAATGTACCCCTCCTCAGTCCCTTGCTGTTCAGTCCCTGAAGAGGAAGGTCGCCCGGTACAAAGTGTGACCACGGTACAAACTGAACTACACTTTGTGCCAGACAAGAAATTGTTTGTTTCCACTGGAAATCAGAGCAATATGTTGTTTAGTTTCTTGGCCATCACTTCCGTGCATTCATCTGTCTAATAAAAATAAATGTAGAAAACAAAAAAAGAACCAAGTTCATCCGTCTCTATCTTGTCTCAGTGTCTTCATCCCTCACTGTATCATCTCTCGTACGTGCATGCTTGTGATTTCTGTGTGTGCCTCTGCTCTCAGCACTTCTCTTTGGACACTTGAGCTGCATGTCACTGCTGCTGGGAGTGAGTCCTTGGGAAACGGTGGGGGGGACCCTGGCATGCAGCATGTCCTCTGCTGATGAATCTGTACTTGGGCTTGTCCTGAGGGCTGAATTAGCTGAGCTGGAGACTTCACACTGAGGGCTTCAGCACAAGATGTGGCTTCTTCTATTATCAATCATCAGGGTTTGGAGCTCAGTGTCCTATTTCTCGGTCCCCACAGCAGCCAGCACATTGGCACTTTGGGTGTGACATGGTTATGCCGTTTATAACCAAGATCACATTCTCGGGATAACAGACTCCTCCATGCCTGGAGCTGATTGTTGTAAGGAATGAGACAAGCTGGTGTCTCCTGGAGCATCCCAGCGGGTGTGGGGCTGGATCCATCAGCACCCGCTGAGGCCGGTAGCGATGACCCTGTTGCTTTCCATGGGCAAATTGTGATGCCTCCAACTGTGGGAGGGCAGGGAGGGGGGCACTGTCCTAGGCTTGGCTGGGGTGGCTGTTGGCTACCTCTCCCCAGAGCCCTGTCTCTCTTGGCAGCACTGGTGGCACCCAGCCTGTCTTCTCCAAAGGAGGAAGCTTCTCCACCTGACAAAACCCTGTCCTGGGCCTGA
>NW_010291465.1:0-10486 GCF_000700745.2 Antrostomus carolinensis | reverse complement strand
CCTCCCTCCATCCCTCCCTCCATCCCTCCCTTCTTGCCACCCTTTGGTCAAGCAGCAATTGCCGGCAGCTGCCCTGACTTAACACAGAAATGTTTTCCAGCACATTCACCTCCAGGTTTCACCTTCCCAGGTAGAGCCCTTCCCCGTCAGCACTTTAGGGCTACATCCTGTCTTTTTTGAGAAGAGACGGTAATTCGGTGTGTCAGGCGCACGCCGCAGCTGCTGCGGGTGGGGGAGTGCACTTGCTCTTGAACTCAAGGTGGATCTTAGCGAGCTGGTGCTGGCTCGACAGGAATCTGAGTAAACAAAAAATAATCTAAAGCTGGGAGAGCATTAGCCAGGAACAGCCTCGTTGCTTTCAAGGCAAAGGGGGACTTCGGAGCAGCTGGGGTTGGGGCTGGCTGGGTGCTCCCCAGTGCTGATTTCCCACTGGGAGAGGCGAGTGCTGTTGCTGCACGTCTGGAAGATGAGATGCTGATGGGGAGCTTGAGATACAGAGCCCCAGCCGGGATCCTGGAGGTCAGTCGGGAATGGTGTGTGGAGAGGCAAGTAGGGTGGGGGGAAAGAGAGTTTGGGGAAATGCAACAGCAGTTTTGCAAGGTGAGGCTGGGACTGAGCAAATGTGTGTATATTTGCCCAGAGAAGTTGTGGATGCCCCCTCCCTGGAAGTGTTCAAGGCCAGGCTGGATGAGGCTTTGAGCAACCTGGTCTAGTGGAAGGTGTCCCTGCTGATGGCAGGGGGCTTGGAACTGGATGATCTTTAAGGGCCCTTCCAACCCAAACCATTCTATGATATATTGCTTGTTGCATGCGTGCACTTGAGCCTCTGTGTGTGCTGATCATACGAGCAAACAAGCCGTAAGACAAAATTCATGTTTGCTTGTGAGCTGGCAGGATGCTCCCTTGGCCACTGGACAGTGTTCCTTCATCTGGCATCTTCAATCTTCACAATTTTGGATGACTCCCTTTGACCCCACAAAGAGTTAATGTCTTTCCAATCCAATGGAAGTACCTTCAAATCAATAGTTGGTGGGTCTGTTGCTGGTGCAGCAAACCCAAATCTGCCCGGCTGCTTGATATTTGAGCGATAGCCGCTCGGCAGCGGTTGCGTAAGGCTGGTGTTGGTTGTGATTTCCCTTGCTTGGTGCACAGGCTTGGACACTCGCCAGCTGCTGCAAGGCAGTTCCCACCATCTCCCCTGATGTCCTCACCTCCAACTAGCATGATGTCACCTTGCTTTGGGGCTTTCGGGAGCCTGAGGGATT
Source organism: Antrostomus carolinensis (assembly GCF_000700745.2). Taxonomy (NCBI): domain Eukaryota; kingdom Metazoa; phylum Chordata; class Aves; order Caprimulgiformes; family Caprimulgidae; genus Antrostomus; species Antrostomus carolinensis. Next base: position 9,221 of record NW_010291465.1, on the reverse strand, counting down.
TCATCTGCTTAGAGCAAAATCGTGGCTGCCGGGGATGCTTTTACGAGCTCCAGTCGGCGTTGGCTGCAGGAGGAGCTGCTGGGTTTTCCTGCATGGGGAGCAGATGTGCCGGTCGGTGCTGCTGTTTTGGCACGCTCGGCTGCCTGCGTTTCGCTCTCGAGACGTAAGGAAGGGATTGCTGAGCAGGGTAAGCCCCGGACTCTCGGTTTCACAAACCCCAAACCAGCTGAGGTAGCTGCAGAGTCGCTGTGAAACTTCCAGACCAGTTTATTTGCCTTTCTTTCTTTTTTTTCTTTTTTTTTTTCCCCCTCCTTCAATGTCACAAGCAACTTCCTGGTGCTGGTTGGCAGAGGGTGCAGCTGGCCTTCAGGAGGGGCAGTGGGCTGTGCAGCCTGTCCCTGACCTGTGCCAAGACAACGCCATGGAGCCAGCTGCCATTTCTGCCAAATTCTACTGGTTTTGCTGGGAAACAGTTCCCAGAATATCATTTTAGCATTGTCCATCTCTGCTCACTTATAGCTCTCTGCTCCTGCTCTTCTCCAGTGGGGTCAAGTGCCCTGTATTTAGCTGGCTTTTGTCTTTTTTGGCTTTTATTTTTTGATATTTTTTTGTTTAGATTTATTGCTGGTGGTGAGGCATCGCTTAACACAACCTGAGGCATTGAGCATTTTGAGGTGTCCCCTTATTTCAGGACACGAATGCCTGTTGATCCACTAACTTTCTGCTGGCACGTTGACTCCCTGGGCCGCTGAGCAGGTTTGGGTCATGAAGGAGCTGTTTTATTCCTGGCCACATCACCCATGCATGTACCTGGGAAGCTTGTGGCCCCCCACATCCTCCTGTGGCCCATCGGGTCTCTCCAGCATGCAGTTTAGGAAGGTGATGGAGGAATGGCATGGATGCAACCATTGAGATGGAGAGTTCCTGGACTGGAAGGTGTCCCTGCTGATGGCAGGGGGGTTGGAACTAGATGATCTTTAAGGTCCCTTCCAACCCAAACCACTCCATCATTCTATGGAGTCATCAAGCTGGGCAGTGGTAAGGTAGATCATGCTCACATCAGCTGTGGGGTGCTGCTGACTGCAGTGAAGGTCCTCTTGTCTGGGCCATTTCCCCAGTGTGAAGAGGTGAAAATGGGAGTGTTCCCCAGCCTGATTGGTTTTCCTCATAGCATGAAACCTCCGTGTTATACTGAGTGTATCAGCCAGAAAGGTCTAGGTTTGCACGCTGCTGGGCAATCCTGAGGACGTGGGACCAAACCAGCAGACATCCCTTTTTATTGAAGATGTTCTTCAGCTCCTGTCCCTCTGTTTCAGAGATCTGAGTGGTGCCAGCCATGAAACCTGAGCAGCTGGATATTTTTAGTGACCAGAAACATCAATCTGAATAAATAGCGGATGTTCAACGCTGTTTAGTCTTCCCCCACTGGGACTTGCTGTTGTCCCTAAGCTTGGACATGTGTGTGCAGCTGCAGATCTGGAGATGTTCAAAAGTGCCAGTGCTGCTTTGCTTGAGATAGGGTTTAAAAAAAAGAAACCCCAAAACCAAACAAAAACCAAATCCGATGATGTTATGGTAGTATAGGTCTGACTGGCTTTAGTTACAAGGGTAAGTGATGGGAAGATGCTGGAGGTGGGAGGAAAAGGGAGAGCAGGAGGGGACCCATGGCTTGTACAGGGTTGTCCGTGGGTTTCCTGAGGTCTGGCTTGATGCAGAGGGAGAAATGAGGATCTGAGGTGGCAACACACAGCTCATCTCTGGCGAGGCAGGAGAGCTGCTGCCTGTCCCGCCTCTCCCAACACCCTGTCCCAGTCGGTGCCATCACGGGAGGAGGATGAGTAACCCAGGTGACCCCCCACGCAACCTCGGGAGGTCCGATCCTGCTGTGTCTGGTTTGCTAATTCAGGGTTGCGTCATGAAGATTACAGGGCGGCAGGTTTCCTTAGAGCCAGCTAAGCGCTTTGTTAAATCATGTCTTAAGGGAGGGGAAAAATAAAATGCATCCTGTAAACTTGTGCTGCCTGCCAGGGCAGCCCCACTTTTTGTTTTAATTTGACGTGCTGTAATTAGCCTGGTCGCGGCAGGATCCTTGTCAACTCCTGCGGGTTCACCTGCTTCTGCCTGCTCTGCAATTGCTACTTCAAGAAGAAAAAAAAGATTAAATAAATAATTTTTTTAAAAAAAATTGAAGTGTTTTGTACAAATCTCGAGCTGTAAATTATTTAGCAGAAATAATTTAAAAGAAATGTGCTGTGTGTTTCCAGGAAGCAGGAGACTGCACCAAAAATGATGCGGCGTGGCTCTGCCACGATGTGCCTTCTGCAGAGTCATGTTGTTGGGAGGCTTTTTTTTTATTATTATTATTCTTTCTGAATATATTCCGGCTGGCTGATAGCCCAGAATAGGTAGCAGAACAAAAACAAGGACTTGTATCACTAGCCAAGTGATTTATGTGCCTGGCTGTGCTGTTGAAAAGCATTAGGGTCTCTGGTCTTTTTACCATCAATATTGGAAAACACCTTTAGAAATTCAAGGTAACGTTGGCTTGTTCCTCCCCCTCCCTCCTAACTCAGCCTGTGGCTGTTGGAAAAGGTTTTTTCTGTTGCTTTGCATGCCGTATGAGGTTGTGTCAGCCTTTCTTTTGATATGCCTTTTGTTCTTCTTATCTCTGCTGGCATAACTGACATTAAATCCATGGACCAGAGGTCTACTGGAGGAATTGGAGGTAGATGTGGCTTCTCTTGGGGATGGAGCAGCCTCAATGCAAAGGAATCAAGGGAATAAAGCCCTGGCATTGGAAATAGATAAACAGATTTGTAGTCATCATCCAGCCAAGCCGAGCTGGATGCTGTTTGGTGTATAAAAACTGGAGACCTTTTACCTGTGTCTGATGCAATGAGGAACTGAGTTACAGCAGAACTCTTCAAAGAGCTTAAAAATAGCATCAAGTTTTTCTCTCCTGTTGGTTTAAATGGGTTCAGATGTGGTTGGAGGCTCAGAGCAGAACATCCTTTGTGGTCTCACCAAACCCTGTGCTTGTGCAGGGTCATAAAAAATCATGAAAGGACAGAGGGGCTCAGAAATAGTCCGGTAGTGCCTGCGAGCCCAGATTTCATCCCGGTTTGTGTTATTTAGAAAAGTAACTATTTGAACAAGTGCAGATCAGTAAATACAAAGGAGGGAAGTTTTACAGGTCAGAGCTGCCACCTGCATGTGGTTTGTTTTGGTTTTTGGGGGGTTTTTTTTGTCTTCTCAGCAAGCGCCTGGCTTGTGCTGGAGCCTCTCAGCCTTGAAATGCAAAGCTGCTCTGAATTCTCCTGGGGTGTCCAGGTATTTCGTCCTGCTTAAACACAATTAGCAGTATTTACCGCGCTGGCAGGGCTGCAGTGCAAATGATGCTTAGTCTCACCCAGAAGTGTGGTGTCAAATTTAAGGCATTATAATTGTAGCTGGCAATGTGTCTGGAGAGTGAGCTGCTGTCTGCACCTTCTCTCTTCCACCCTGACCTCTCTGAGCTCCTTCCCCTGTGTGTAGAAACATCTCTGCAGTTCCACGGCTCTGGGATGAGCTTTGTGATCCTACAAGAGATCGCTGGCAGAGAGGGCTCCGGTCATACGCTGTTGTTGACTAATACCTCCTGTCTGTCTTCCAGCTGCTCATGCTCCTTGGCACCGCTGATGGTCAATCGAAGCTGACCTCTGAGCAGAATGCCATCAGCCTCTCCCCTGGCAAGTACCGCCACTTTGACCGTGCCACCAACAAAGAGCTGATCTGTGACAAATGTCCCGCAGGAACCTATGTATCTAAACATTGTACGAAGAGTACCTTAAGAGAGTGCAGCCCTTGTCCAGATGGGGCCTTTACTAAGCATGAGAACGGCATAGAGCGGTGCCACCCTTGTAGGAAACCCTGTGAACTGCCAATGATTGAGAAAACTCATTGTACTGCCTTGACTGACCGCGAGTGCACTTGCCTGTCTGGTACGTTTCAGACGAACGATACCTGCGTCCCTTACACGGTGTGCCCGGTTGGCTGGGGCGTCCGCAAGAAAGGAACCGAGACCGAAGATGTTAGGTGCAAGCCGTGCCCTCGTGGTACCTTTTCTGATGTGCCTTCTAGTGTGATGAAGTGCAAAACATACACTGACTGCTTTGGGAAAAACATGGTGGTCATCAAACCGGGGACAAAGGAGAGCGACAATGTCTGTGGTTCTCCTGCGTCTCTTCCAAACACGTCTTTGACTTCGTCAAGCACCGAAGCGGGTGAAGAGCCCTATGAAGTTCCACCAACTGCTCATCTTCCCAAAGGTAATGTCCACCACTGAAATACAGACGTGGTTTTGGTCATGAGGTTGTGTTCCTGTCTCAGTCAAGGCTGGCGTGAGGCTGTTAAAGGGCAGCCTGGTCTAGAGCACAGATGGTGCTTTGGCTTTGTGGCCAGAATGCAGCTTCAGAGTGCATCAGGTTGCCCATCATAGAATGTTGTCAGTTGGAAGTGACCCACAAGGATCATCGACTCCAACTCTTGTCTTAGCGTAGGACAATCCCAAGGTTCAGACCATGTGTCTGAGGGCCTTGGGCAAATGCTGCTTGAATATTGTCAGACTTGGTGCCATGACCACCTCCTTGGGGAGCCTGTTCCAGTGCTCCACCACCCTCTGGGTGAAAAACCTTTTCCTCATGTCCAACCTAGACATTCATCTGTGTTAAACCACATTTAGTAACATTTTCACTGAGACAGCAGTCATGGTTGGACTCCTGACTGTCCTGCTATTTGGATTGAAAGGACATCACATTCCCCAGCCTCTTTCCTCATCTATCTCTTGTGCTGATGCAGGTCTTTGTGTATTTATGGCAAACTTGAGCAGAGTGGAGCAGGAAAACCCTGGCAGGAGAGGAATTTTGCTCCAGCAGACTGCTTCCCTGATGGTTTCACTGCTCTCATGCTTTCCCTGCTGCATTTTGCCCCGTACTGAGCCAGTGTATTGGCTTGAATGGGATCTGTTGCCAGAACAGCCCTCCAGGAGCCTCAACTGTGCCATCATTTTTTCTTCTTTAACCTCTAAGATTTCTGTTATCGCTGGTGGGGAGAACCAGGTTGAATTCCCCATTCTCTCATTTAATTGAAAATGATATCTCATCGCAGTCTTTAGGGAGATGCTTTAGCTGTGGCTGGTTGCAGTGGTGCTTTAGGACTCTATTTGAGGTGATGCTTAACATTCTCTGGAAAGCAGCTTTCTTAGTGTCTCATATGGGGCATTTTAATTAAAATATGTAACTTTTGATGGCCTGAACACCTGAGTTGGTAAATAAAATAGCAAGGAAGTCTTGACAGTGGTAGAATCCCCGTGCTTCTCCTTTGTTAGGTCTCAAAGCTCCATGGGATGTTTGTGTGTCATTGGGAGAGGATGGGAGGGTGTTCCCTGAACTTTGAAATCAACTTTAGACAATTATATAAAAGTTACAGCATTTTCCCTGTTTGTATCCTGCTTGGAGTGTTTTGGGTAACCAAGTCAGGGGCAAAATCAGGTTACAGGTGGTTATACCCACTCTGGCTCAACTGGGATGACACATGATCTTCAAAAGCCCAGTTTCCAAAGTAAGCTTTAGTTTTTTGCCACGAAAGCCCTTCCTTTTCTCACCAAGCTTTGGTCATGCAGCTGGCTGGGACCTGAAAGCTGTTGTTTGATAAGAAAACTCAATAAAGATGAAAAGTAACTCTTAGGGGGAGGTTGGGTTGCTTCTGTTTCTTCAGAAACCTGTTTTGTAGTTAATGCATCCATTACAAATGCTACTTGCGGTGCTCATAAAAAAAAATGTGCTTCCTTAACAAAACCCAGTAGAGAGATACTAAGCCTCCACATTTTCATGTTTCTAGCCCAAATACCACATTTTCATAGAATCATAGAATGGTTTGGGTTGGAAGGGACCTTAAAGATCATCTAGTTCCAATCCCCCTGCCATCAGCAGGGACACCTTCCACTAGACCAGGTTGCTCAAAGCCTCATCCAGCCTGGCCTTGAACACTTCCAGGGAGGAGCATCCACAACTTCCTTGGGCAACCTGTTCCAGTGTCTGACCACCCTCACAGTGAAGAACTTCTTCCTCATATCTCACCTAAACCTCCCCTCTTTCAGCTTAAAGCCATTTCCCCTTGTTTTGTCATTAAATGCCCTTATGAAAAGTCCTTCCCCAGCTTTCTTGTAGCCCCTTCAGGTACTGGAAGGCCGCTATAAGATCTCCCCGGAGCTTTCTCTTTTCCAGGCTGAACAGCGCCAACTCTTTCAGCCTGTCACATTTGTGACAATTTTCCACATTTGTAATGAAACTCATGTTCATAAACCTAAGAAACTTCAAAGTTGTAGGTTTTGCGAGAAGTACCAAATGTGGAACAAACACAGATTGACAACAATGCCTTTAATTGCTTGGTGGTTTTTTTTTTTAAACAAACTGCCACTAGCCTTAACCAACAAGGGTCAATTCTATCTTGAACCTCCCTCTGTAACCATACCCATCTGTTCCCAGAGTCAAACCTCCACTTCACCTCTTCCCTTTCTCCCTGCCTGGCGTTGGGTTTCTGTCTGCTGGACAAGCAGATGCTCAGGCAGGTCTTAGACTGTGACATGATGCCGTATCGCGTCTCCAATGCCATGACACTGAACTCTCCTCTCCTTTCACAGGTCTGAACTCTTCAGTTCCTGATTTTGTCTCCTCTCCCGCACCACGCACATCCAGTGGCACGGCAGAGCCAGTGGACTACTACAACGAAACCTCGGTCAATGAGACGGACAGCACCAGTGAGACCCTTCCGGGCTCCAGTGCTGCTGGCCAGGCACAGAGCTATCAGCACAAGCAGGCCAGCCAAGCACTGGAGAAGCAGCCATCATTGGAGATGGCAGGGAGTGAGAAGTCCAGTGTCCCATACAGGCCCCCCCGGCGAGGTCCACAGAATGTCCACCAGCACTTTGACATCAACGAACACTTGCCGTGGATGATCGTCCTCTTCCTGCTGCTGGTCTTGGTGGTTATCGTCGTCTGCAGCGTCAGGAAGAGCTCACGGACTCTGAAGAAGGGACCCAGGCAAGATCCTAGTGCCATTGTGGAAAAAGCTATTATGAAAAAGTCCACCACCCCCACGCAGAACAGGGAGAAGTGGATCTACTACTGCAATGGGCACGGTGAGCAGTAGCGAATGGGGGCCATGGGAAGTAGTGTCCTCTCCACCATCCCGTGCAGTGCTTTGTAGGGGTCACCCCCATGTCCAATGACCGGTTGCTTTTCTGACTCATTGGTTCTTGTGGCAAGGACAAAGCCCGTATACTGGTTCCTCAGATGTTTCTTCATCCTTGGCTTCTCCCCATCCCTGTTCCCATGGTGTGTTCCTGCTACTGAAGGAAGAGTTAATGGAGGGAATGTCACCTGCTCACTGCTCACCCCTGCTCTTCTTCCCACCCATCCTGGGTAAAAGGACTGTGAACGAAGGCTCCTTCCCCCCCCACCCCCTCCTCTTTCCACTTTTCCTCTGTTTCACTCTCTCCTTATTTTCTTGGTGACTCAGACATGGGTCTGGTTGTCTTTCATGTCATCCTTTTTCCCTCACCCTGTCTGTTTCTGGAAGGCTGAGTCATTCACCGCCTCTTGGCAGCGCCTCCATTTCAGCTTCTTAGCCCTGAATCCCGACTGCTGGCTTGTGTCCCCACCCTTCGCCTGTGCTGGAGAAAGGAAGGTTGTCCTTAAAGGCTGTGTCATGGAGGTGGACAGCTCTGAGTGTTGTGAGGTCTTTCTGGAGGCTCTGCTTCGTAGTGTTTTCTGTTCTGTTGGTGGATGACTTGCTGTCAGCTTTTTGATGAGAGTTTAAAGATGACCTGTTGTGGTCATTAAATTGAAACTTGTGAAAATCAATGATAAATTAGTGGTAACATGAATGTGAGCACCAAGCAGCCATGATCTCCCTAGCAGGATGCATGGTGGTTCTTCTGCAAAGCTACAGTGGCAATTTTGACCCCTCTTACCCTGTGCAGACAGACAGAGCTGTTGAGTCCTTACTTTGGGTTGAGGTTGCTCAACCTTAAACATCCATTCACAGTTAACCTTTAGAAAAGCACATGTAACAAGACAGGAAGGCAAACAAAGAATGGATTGAAAGCAGATAGAAAGGTTTGAGAGGTCAGTGCTTGATGAAAGTCATCCCTGAGTGCTTAAAAGCAAAGAAGGCTTTGAGTAGGACATCCTCTGTCATGAACTCTCTTCTCCTTCCTGCTGGTTAATAGACCTATGCTTTGCCTTATCACATTTATAGAACCAGTAAGGTCTTGTTGGAATTAGTGTTGTGCCTTCTCTTGTGTTTGTGCTACTTATCAGTTTCTTTTAACTCTTTGGAATTCTTGGGGTGTGGTTTCTTGAGCTTTTTTCCCTTTGTGATAAATTTTTACAGTAACCCCTGTACTCCATTGTCCCTAAAATCTGTGAAACCCAAAGTGTGGTCCTTGGGGTGATGGTGAGTGACCTGCAATGGGGTTGCAGAACCTTATTAAACATCCTTATTTGTGGGCACTACCAGAAATGCTTCAGCCGTGGTTTGTTAGCCAAAAGCATCTGGTTGTTACTAACTTGTACTAACCTTTTCCTCTGCAACCTTAGTTACAAGTTGGTTGAATTTCTCACTTTCCTATTTTTTGGAGCAGTAGGTGGTGTTGCCTCAGAGCAGGGACTGAATTGGAGCAGGATGGGGAGTGCTCGAGTGCAGGGACCGGACCAAGTTGCTGTCAGTGGGTGCAGCTCTGGTTACTAACTTTGTGTTTCAGAGCCCATGCTGAAATGGCTGCACTGCAGCTGGCCTTTCTCCTGGAGGCCAGGTTAGAGCTGCTTTGTAGACAGTGCTGTGCGTTTGGTCACCAACCATGATTCAGGTTCCAGAAATGGTGCAAGTAAGAGAAGGTGATACCTGGTGAGCAATGAGTCTACATTAGTCCATTTAGGTATGGACTAACACGACCTCCAGATCTTGTCATCCTTTTGGGAATAGCATCGTTTATGGGTCATCCTGTGCTTCCCAAGATGAGTTGTTCTGATCTTCTCTGTCATCCTTTTAACAGCTGAATTGAGCTAGTGCACTGAATTTACAAGATACTTGCGAAGTTTTGCCCTTGTCTTGGGAAATACACTGGGTCTAACAGCAAAACCACACTTAGGTAATAGAATCATAGAATGGTTTGGGTTGGA
>NW_010291464.1:0-7253 GCF_000700745.2 Antrostomus carolinensis | reverse complement strand
ATTATTATTATTATTATTATTAAATAATTGCTTGAATATTTTGTTACTGGCATTATGGTTTTCAGGGCAATGAAGTCCATCGCTATATTATGGGTTAATAACACCAAAAAGCTGCTTACCTTCAGTCCTTGATAGAATGCAGAGGAGCCTTGAAGTATGGAAATGAAATAAATATTCATGATCAAGAAAAGGTTTTGTACTGTGTTGGGTTTTGGGGGGATATTTTTCCCCCCCTTTCTTTTTTATCCCCCCTTGCACATCGTGATGATAAGCTTTCAGGTATTTCCATAGCCTGAATTTCATTGATTTACTGCTGAATACTGTCAAATGGGGAAAAATGAGCAGGTTGAGTGGTTGTTTGGTTTGTTGGGTTTTTTTTTTTCCTGGACAAAGACATTTTGTTACTGACCAGAGAGAAACCCCCCAAGTGATTCTATTTATGTTTTAATCAAAATATGATTTAAGATGCAGTGGTGTGTTTATTCTCGCTGTTAAATAGCGACGGAGGAAGCTAAAGGTTTGGATTTTTGATTTTTTGTTATTTTTTTTTTAAGGAATGTGAATGATGGAAACATCTTTAGGGAAACATTTTTTTGCTGGACTTGATTGCATCGACTGCATTATTTGGTGAAATGTTAACTGTGAAGTGGTTGTTCATTAGAACTCAAAATTGAGGAGCGACGTTGAGCAATGTAAAGAAAAAGGAAATTCATACTGGGAGGCCAAATGCTTATTTATTTTTTTTTTATAGTTCTTTCAGGTTTTGATTTTGAATTTTAACTGTTTCTTGAATTCTTTTGACCTGTATAGTTGAATATATATAAAAAAACCCCAAACCCCAACCAACAACTATGGTCTGAATATTTATTCTTGTTGGTTGTACGTAGTTGTGCACAAGGCTGATAGCAGTCAGCAGTGTATTTTTTGGGGGGGTTATATGTTAAATATTATATATTAAATCTATATTAAATCTGATTAACTTTTCTTCTTGGAACCCCCAAATATCAACTTACCTAGTTATCTTACCTTAACTTTTTATTTTACCAAAGTAAATGTTTGCCTTTTTCAGAAGGCATTTCTTTCTCCTAAATGATGTGTTTATAGTGGCTTTTAGTGAACGGTGTGCTAAGTATTTTGGATATTGTTGTTCAGATGTTTGGATATTTATATTTTTGGGGGGGTTTGCTTTTTGGTTGATTAAAATTCTTGGCTGTTTAGTAAAGACAGACTTTTTTGGAGTGGTAGATCCTTCTTTTTTGGAACAAAGGGATTAAAAACAAAACGACTGCGTGCCGTGGAGGTGTTTTGAATTTGTTTAATATTGGGAAATAAATGCTTAGAGTGAGAAACCTAAATGATATCATGAAATGAAACCAAAATGCACCCATATGAATGTGAAATAACTATGGGATGTGATCATTTAGGGAGAATATATTCTCGAGATCCTTTCCTGAATCCTTTAGGTGATAGTCATCTGTCAAATTCAGTGCTAAGTCTGCATTGCAGTAGGTGAACTATTGAAGGATTTTTATTCAAACTCCTTTTTTGCAGTGAAGTTTGCATGTTCCCCTGTGTCAGTCACCCACCCACACGGATAACGGGGGAAAAAACAGGGAAGAAAGGTGATTCTGCTCGTGGTGCTCCTGAAAACCTTCCTCAGACGAGTGGAAATGCTTCAGAGGAGCGTTTCTGTGAAAAGCCTTCACTGAAAGCATAATTAAAATGATAATTAAATCCAGTCTAAATTTAATTATCTGATCTGTCTAGAAGAGCTTGTGAACCACGGTTTGGAGGTGTAGCAGCCACTTTAGACAAGGGAAGTGTGTGTTTAATCCAGGTTAGTAGCTGTTTTTGGTAAGTTTTCAAAGGTGACCGCCGTGAGATCAGCATCCATCTCCTTCTCTAGGGAATGGGATGTTCACACTTGGGATGGAGCTTCTGGTTCACCAAGTCCTACCCCTTGTGACATCCAGCAACTGTGGCATAAACTTAATTGAATCTTATTTTAAATCCAGGTGTTTTTCTGCTGCTGCTGCCTGTGGCAGAAGAATGTTTCAGACCTTTATCCTCTGGTCGTGACTGACCTCCACATTTCCACCCAGGAACTCTCAGCTGATTTCTAGCTCTCAAGGAGTTGGGAGCAGTTGATGAGGCTGTCAAAAGGGAAATCAAACTTTTTATATCTTCCTTTCTGAGCTCATTCTTTCCTTCAGTCCAGATTATGATCTTCATTTGTCTTCCAGTCATGCCTTTTGGGCTCGATTGTATCTGCAGAGGCCCCTGATTTCCCTTTCCGCAGCACAAGTGCTCCGTGTACTTTCTGTTTCCTCTGCAATTCATCAAGTCTCTCCTTAAACCTCCACCGTTCTTAACTGTGCATTTCACTCCCGAATTACCTCCATGACTGTGGCTGGTTTTTCCTCTGGTGTCTGGGGATGGTTGAGCACCATCTCCCCACGCCGTGGAGGTGCTCGGGGCTGACCCTTGTCACCAGGTGAGAGACGCGCGAGGTCCTGCCAACCTCCTCCTCCCAACGCTGGTACCACAAAGTATTTGAAGCATCTCCTAGAGAATGGTGTTATTAACCAGCCTGCTAGGGGAGGAGTGACTCTTGCATCGTTTTCCAAGTGTCAACGAGGTAATTTTTAGACTTGGATTTATTTGTGGGTGAGATTGTGCATCTGAGAAGAAGCTGGACGTAGGGAGGGGTTCGTGACTATTCACCTCAGTCTCGTTTCTTAACGTACCGTGATGTTTCTAATCAATTAGACTCAATGTTGCTGCTTAAAATCCATAAGGCATCATGTTCAGTCCATAGAAATATTGGATCCAAAATGATTAAATGAGAAAACTTCTTCTTTAGGAAGAAGTTCTTCACTGTGAGGGTGGTCAGACACTGGAACAGGTTGCCCAAGGAAGTTGTGGCTGCTCCTCCCTGGAAGTGTTTGTGGCCAGGTTGGATGAGGCTTTGAGCAACGTGGTCTAGTGGAAGGTGTCCCTGCTGCTGGCAGGGGGGTTGGAACTGGATGAGCTTTAAGGTCCCTTCCAATCCAAACCATTCTGTGATTCTATGAAAAGTGTTCTCGTTGGAATCTCCAGGATTTTTCCAAACTCCATAAATGGTTTGGTTTTATTTTTGCTGATTTCAGATGCAAATTGCTTAGTCCCATCTGATGTCACTACATTCCTGTTTGCCGTCGTGCATCTCTTCAATAAACAGATAAAGATTTTTGTTTCAGTGACCATAAATAAAATCCACCTATCCATTTTTGTCTTTTAACTCTTTGAATTAAAAAAAAATATTGGCTCTTAATCTGTCACTTTTTAGAACTGGGAATAAATTTTCAAGAATTATTTCCCTTGTGACTCGACTACCTGACAGCTGAACGGATGCAGTTCTCCGGAGGTGTCTGAATTGTGTTACCTTCTTCTTCCTTCCACTCAACTGAATCATATTTTTTGTGTTTAAAACATTGATGTCACTAAATATCAGAGGAAAATGTCAAGGGCAATGCTATGTTTATTTATGCAAATTCATGTAAACCTGATTTCTTGAGGAAGTAAGGATGACATGATTGTGCTACCTACCTTCCCACCAGTGATTCTGTGCTCCCTTTGCACTTTGATCCAGGTTTCAAAGGGCCACAGATGTAGAAGATGATCCAGCTTTATTTTTTTTTTTCAAGTTTTGAGAAAGTTGAGTTCTGGCCAGAGAGGAGCAAATAAAATCAGGACATGGAGGTGCTGGAGCGTGTCCAGAGAAGGGCAACGGAGCTGGGGAAGGGTCTGGAGCACAAGTGTGCTGAGTTCCCTTGTGGCTGAGGGAACTGGGGGTGTTGAGCCTGGAGAAAAGGAGGCTGAGGGGAGACCTTGTGGCTCTGTGCAAGTCCCTTGGAGGAGGGTGGAGAGAGGTGGGGGTGGGTCTGTCCAACCAAGGACCAAGGGACAGGACAAGAGGAAATGGGCTCCAGTTGTGCCCAGGGCAGTTGAGATGGGATGTGAGGAAGAATTTCTTTGCTGCAAGGGTTCTGAGGCATTGGAAGGGGTTGCCCAGGGCAGTGGTGGAGTCCCCATCCCTGGAGGGATTGAAGAGTCGTGTAGACACAGTGCTGAGGGACATGGGTTAGTCATAGGGGACTTGTCAGTGTTGGGTTCATGGTGGGATTCAATGATCTTAAAGGTCTGTTCCAACCCAGGCCATTCTGGGATCCTGTGATTCTACCCAGGGAACCGGACTCGTAACAGTTCCCTTTACTTTTCTAGGAGATGGCATCTCACTGGCTGGTTGTCTCACATGCAGCTGGAGCACATGTGGTTCTTTGCCCAAACCAAGAGAGAGGGTTGGTGGGAGGGAGTTTGGGAGAAGTTTTGAACAGATGGGGAAGATCTGGGAGGATTATGTAGGAGGTGCTTGATGGCCCTCATGTAAAATTCAGTAGGAAGTTAGTGCTTGTTTGTCTTACTGATTTTGGAACCTGTAGAGGAGCTTTGGTTTGTGTTGTGCTCGGATATGTTGATGATTTGCTTTGTGGGGTGGAGAATCTTGCCGTGGGATTTCATGTTTATTTACTTGAAGCAACAGAAAGAATTGTGAATTTTCAGGGCTGTCTTTTGTTGAGAGGCAGGTGAGCTTTGCCATGGGTGTCTGAAGAATGAATCCCAAACCCATGATCAAGATCCCAGTCAGGGAAGATCTGGCTCTTAAGGTATATCCAGCATTTGTAGATCTTCAGAAATTTGTGGAAACTCTTGAGTATGAAGCAACTTTTGAGAACCAGACCATTTTCTTATCTGGAGCTCCAAATGGGAACATGAATACACAAATCTGAGTCATTTCCAGGTAGATTTTTAATACAGAACTTCACTCAAATATGAGCATTTTATTTTTTATCTATTTTTCTAAAATCTCTTCCTGCCTCTTCACAGAATCACAGAATGTCAGGGATTGGAAGGGACCTCAAAAGATCATCCTGTCCAACCCCCCTGCCAGAGCAGGAACCTAAATGAGATCACACAGGAAGGCGTCCAGGTGGGTTTTGAATGTCTCCAGAGAAGGAGACTCCACACCCTCCCTGGGCAGCCTGTCCCAGGGCTCTGGCACCCTCACTGGAAAGAAGTTTCTTCTCAAGTTGAAGCAGAACCTCCTGTGTTCCAGCTCACACCCATTGCCCCTTGTCCTACCATTGGGCATCACTGAGAAGAGCCTGGCTCCATCCTCCTGACATTCGCCCTTTACATATTTATAAACATTAATGAGGTCACCCCTCAGTCTCCTCTTCTCCAAGCTAAAGAGCCCCAGCTCCCTCAAGTCTGAGGGCAGATTACATGGCTCATCATGAAGGTTGACTTCATGTTGAAGTAAATCTTCTATTTCTTCCCTCTTTCCTGTTGGAACCCTGCAGGGAAGTGACGATGATTTGTGGCATAATGCTTTATTTTTTAAAGAACCATCCAGAGAATGAGGTTCTGTTGAGGATGATGGAGATGCCTTGGTTTCCTCACAGTGTGAGTGGGACTCAAGTAAGATTGAGTTTTGGTTCCTATGGATGTGCTGAAAACCTTGAGCACTGCAAAGGAATTTCAAGTGACTGTGTGCTTTCTGGGAGGAAAAAATCATAGAATCATCAAATGGTTTGGGTTGGAAAGGACCTTAAAGCTCCTCCAGTTCCAACCCCCCTGCCAGCAGCAGGGACACCTTCCACTAGACCACGTTGCTCAAAGCCTCATCCAGCCTGGCCACAAACACTTCCAGGGAGGAGCAGCCACAGCTTCTCTGGACAACCTGGGACACTGGCTCACCACCCTCACACCAAACAATTTCTTCCTCACATCTCAGCTCCATCTCCCCTCTGACACTTTCAACCCATCACCCCTTGTTCTCTCACTCCCTGCCCTTGGACAAAGTCCCTCCCCAGCCTTCCTGGAGCCCCTTCAGGTACTGGGAGGCCACTAGAAGGTCTCCCCGGAGCCTTCTCTTCTCCAGGCTCAGCAAACCCAACTCTCTCAGCCTGTCCTCACAGCAGAGCTGCTCCAGCCCTGGCATCATCCTCGTGGCCTCCTCTGTGGAACTGTTGATGCTCTCCAGCAAACCATTCAAGAGGTTGTCACCACAAGATTTGTAAAAGCTGAAAAAACCTCTGTTGGAGATGCTGGTTTGTATGTGACTGTGCTTTTCCTGTCTCACCTTCCTCTCCTTGGGTGAAACAATCACCTGGAAGACTGGAAGGTGGGAAGATTAGAAATCAGAGCAGAAAAATGAGTTTCATCACAGCTTTCATACAATAATCTTCTGGATAGGATGATTAATGCTGAAGTGTATTTGTAGGCTGAACATTTTTGCCTTCCTTGTCTTAACAAGGGTTAGAGATTCGGGGAGGATTATTGCAGACAAGCTTAGAGTATTTGAGGAGAGAAGAAGTACTAAACTGGCAGGAAAAGAAGAGATGCCATCATGCCTGCTGGGCACGTCTGAGTCTTTGATAAAATGGGGAAAGATTGCAGAGTACGGCAGAAGTTCAAACAGACCATAACATCTCAGGTTCTCCAGGGCTTTTCTTCTTGCTTCTAATTTGCTGTTGAATTGAATCACAAAGATCTGTCTCTTTTCTGAGATCAGACTCTTTAGTTTCTCTGCCAGGAATTAAAACACAGTGTTTGGCTTTTTGTTTGCTTTGACGGTTCGATACCCGACTCTCTACATTTGATACCGTGTGGATTTTATCATTTTGATGTTGGAAATACATCCTGAAGTTAGAGTCAGGTAGAAGTTTTGAGCATACTCTACTTTTTTTTCCCTGTTTTTCTTTAGATTCTTGAATTGGTGGGTGATGACAACTTGTTTCTTTAATGGACAAAGGGTTTTACTGGGTTATTCTTCACAAACTCTGAAGATTCTTCACAATCCCAAGAGATAAATCTGTTCCTGGTTCTGTGGATCATCTTGTTCAATGCAAGATTTTGGACTTAATGACATTCTGTGTGTGCACATATATGTATATATAGATATTTTTAACCTATGAGACATCTTGTTTTGTACAAGATAGTGTTGGAGATGACCTCTGGAAGGAAAACAACCTGTTTAAATATCCCTAGATGGGTACTACTTGGCTTAATGTGTTTCTAGAGATACTTGGCCCTCATAAAGGGAGTCTCCAAGCATGTTTGATCTTCTTCTGCCATTTAGGTGGACAAAGAAAGATCACTCATTACGATTGCTGATGATTGGTGGGGGTGGGTGGATTAGAGAGGTGGGG
>NW_010291463.1:0-257 GCF_000700745.2 Antrostomus carolinensis | reverse complement strand
AAAATGGGGAAAATGGGCCCAAAACGGCCCCGGAGTGGCCAGAAATGGCCCCAAAGCGGCCCTGGTTCCTGGTCACGGGGCTCTCAGAGGAGTTTGTTGTCCTGTGTCCCCTGTATCCCTTGTTGTCCCCGTGTCTCGCTGTCCCCTCACTGTCCCCATGTCCCTGTGTCCCTGTCACTATGTCCCCTGTGTCATTGTCACTCTCTCTGTCCCCAGCCCAGGCGATGGCGGCGTTCCAGTCCCTGTGTCCCTGTCCC
>NW_010291462.1:0-6756 GCF_000700745.2 Antrostomus carolinensis | reverse complement strand
CCATTCTGTGATTCTTGCTGCCCAGCCTGATGTTGCAGGTCACTGGGGTGTGCGATGCTCCCAGGGCTGGGAGCGAGAGCTCTCCTGCCAGCGGGACCCCTGCACAGGCAGTGTTGCAGGAAGCTCCTACCTGACAGCTTCACATCTTATCTTCCATTGTGAGTGTTGGCACTGCCAGGGAATACCAGCTCTGTGTAATTAAGACACAGCTGCAGGTTTTTATTCCCAAGTGTTGCTTCTGCTGAGCTCTGCAGGGACCTTTCCCTTGAGCCAGGCCTGAAGGGTGGAAATATGTTCTCAGAAATGTGTGCCAGTGCAGGTGGTTTTCCAGGCAGTGGATGTCTTGGTGCAAAGCCTGAACATCCCTCTGTGTCCCCAGGCAGGGATGAGGGAAAAGCCTGTACACCAGTCCCCACTGGAGGTCTGTGCTGGAAGAGGCAGGGAGGTGAGGAGGGGCTGTGCCCTGGCTGGGGTTTTGTCCCTACTGCAGCAAGGGCAAGGCTGGCTGTGTCAGCCAGGTGCACAGCTTATAACTCCTGGGTCTCAGGAGATCAAAGATAGCTGGAAACTCCTACCTTGCAGGCAGGTAACAGCAGCTGCCATGAGCATCTATCTGCTGCTGTAGCTCATCTGTCCCAGGACCAGCTAGCAATACCCCAATCAGCAAAGGCATGTCTGGGTGCCCACTGCTGTGCCAACAGAATGGCCATGAGCTGCGTGGACTTTCCTGGGTCAAAGTTTGTCATTTGTGTTATCCCCTTTTTCAGCCTGGGCTTGGCTTGAAGCAGCTTGACCTAATGGCATCACTGGAGGTATTTCCATCACAGTTCTGGGATGTGCAGTGGCTGCTGCAGGGAAGGGAAGTTTTCTACAGAAAACTCACCAAGTAGGTGATGTTGGTGTGTTTGGTACCTGTATGCTCGGGCCCATTGCTGGTGGCCCCTCAGCTGTGTGCTACGGGCTGCTCTGCTCCCCTCAACCTGCTTCACTGAGAGATCAAGCCCAAGCTTGCAGGGACAGGCAGTCCAGAGGGTCTTTATATCTGTAAAGTTTAAATGCTTTGTCTGTATTCCTGATTGAAGAAAAAATAAAGTGAACCACAGTTTGGTTCTGCAGTGGCTCAGAAGCTGTGGAAGGGATAAGCTTCATCTCATTTTTAATATTTTGGATATTGCAAACATATCTAATGAAGTTTTATTGTTTAAAATGTATTTTTAAATTTTAGGTAATACCTAAATAAATCCCCACTGGTACTTAGGGCACCTTCTAAGTAGAGTTCAGCAAAGCTCCTCGGTGGTACTGAGCAATAACTAACCCAGTGCTTTGAAGGTGGAAATTGTTAAAGTAGCACTGTTTAGGCTTCAGTGTGATGGGAGAAAGCCTAGTGAGACGCTTGCTGGTCTCAGGATGTCCCCACCCTATGCTGTGACAGAGGAATCATTTAAAGTTAAAGGAAAAGTGACTACTCATTAACACAAGGACTTTACTGAAATTTCCCCAAAGAATTTTAATAGGCAAGAAGTACATCTTAATAAGCAAGAAGTTAAAAAAAAAAAAAAAAAAAGAAAAAAAAAAAAAAGCCCTAAAACTTTATTTGCTGGTCTATAACTCTGGAACTGGCAATCTCACTTTTAATGGGTCTGCTGTACAGCTGGATTGTCAGCCACTGAAGATATTAGTTTATAATTAAAATGCTGGCAGTTCCTTAATTATAGGCACTGCTATAATATCATTCACCACTGTAATTGTTTGGCTTTCTGATGAGGATCACAAGTAATTTTTTTCCTTCAGGATCTTCAAATAAAATATTATTGGAAAGGGTACGGTCATCATGTCAGTCTGCCGGCAGGAGGAACGTACCGTGCTGGTGCGATGCATGGTGTGAGCACTCAGCAGGCAACTCTGCACAAAAAAAATGCTTCCAGAAAGAAAAGTTTTGGGGTGAGGTTTTCAGCCACCCAGGCTGAGAGCAGTGCAGGATCTGACATGATAAGTGCTGGGGTTGTTCTCTCCCCTTGGCTGCTGGAAAGCTGGGGTGGCTGCGCTGATGACAGGGAGGTAATAACACTGTCAGAGAGCTTGATTCCCATCAAACCCTACTTCTTTGTCTCCTATTTTGCTGCAAAAAAATTGGAGCACCATTAATAGAGGGACTTTTTTAAACCTCTTCAATGCTTGATCTAAAGGAGCAGTAGCACAATTGCACGCTAAATTCAGTGGGCAGATCCTGGCAGATGAAGCCCTGGAGAGCATGGCTGGGCTGGGGAGGGGCTACCGAGGGAAGGTCAGGCCAGGAGATGCTGCTCAGCTGTGTGAAAGAGTCCAGCTTTTCCCATGGCCACAAGGACATGGGGCAATGGCAAAATGGCCAGCAAGGGAACATCAATCAGACAGCAAGAAATAAAAATTTCCCAATGGGAATGGTCAAGTGTTGGAATTGGGATCCAGAGAGGCTGTGGGACCTCCATCCCTGGGGTCATGTGAGTACCCAGGTCCCCAAGCTCTGGGCAGCCTGACCTAAATCTGAAGCTGTCCCTGCTCTGAGCAGGAGGTTGGACTAAAAACCTCCAAATATCCTTTGCAGCCTAAATCATTGAATGATCCTCTATGGCCAGTTCAGGCACCTTACCTTTACCTGTGAGCTAAGGAAAGGCAAAGAGAAGCAGATCACCTGGTGCACAGGAGGGGACAGGAGGGACATGCAGCATCTGTGCAGTGTTCCCAGACACACCAGGTCCCTTGTGTGCACACCTGGAGCTCCTCTGCTATGAGGCCCCAGGGACAGACACCTCAGAGCGATTCAGTGCCTTTCTGGCTTGATCACACCATCCAAGGAGCTTTATAGCATTTTAGTGCACAGACATGACCTGCTCCTGTTGCGCTCACTGGGAATTGCTGCTGAAATTAATGAGCAGGAGAAGGACCGGGTTCTGAACCCGGCCCGCTGCAGCTGATGCGGTTAATCGCAGGCACAGCAACAGGCAGGTAGCAATTTGGAGATAACACAACTGGGAATCTTCCTTGTCTCATTTGCACTGATGTATCCATGTAATCAGTTGATTTTGGTCAGTTACTATTATTTCTCGGTGAAATTGCTGCTCTCTGCTCTGCGTGCCTGGTCTCTTCCCCCACCGCTCCCCTAGGGATGAGTAATTGTAAAGCAAACAAGCCGAGGAAGTTTGACAATGGGTAATAACAGGACAATGCGAAATAGCAAGGTAGCTGAACTTTCCAATGCTTCCCCAAGTGTCAAGACAAATAATAACAAGTATTTACTCCTCCACAGTGACTCTGTATTTGTGTCACTGGCGGAGGCGTGGGAGTGGAAGAAGCGGAGGCAGCTCTGGGCTGGCTCAACTGAGAAGCTGTGGTAGCGATGAGTGTGAGGCTTTGAGCCACGGCTGAAAAAAAAATGGGAGCCACTGAGATGTGTGTGTTGATTTAATCAGTTTAGGTTTCCAGAAGTGCTTTTTGTCCTGTGTACCTGGTGCTCTGCAAGGTTTCCAACTGCAGGGAGGTACAGAGGTTAAAGGTCCAGCCCTGGAGAATGGGAATAAGGCAGGGACAATGAGCTCACAGTTCACTCTTTGCTCTTCCTTTCTTCTTTGCATCTTTTTTTCTTATTTCAGCTCTTCTAAGAAAATAAGTCCGCTGGCTCACACCTCTTACCTGGTCACTCCCTGTAGGCAATTAAAGGGTTTAGTGCTATAGCCTGTCTTTGAGCACTCTGCCCTGAGGATTTGTTGTGTTTTAGCTGTTTCTCCCTATGGAGCTCTGTCCTGCAGTTTCTTTTCGCCCCCAGCCGGGCTTGGTCTGCAGCTGGCTGCATGTGAATTACAAGGTTTTTGAAGTCCTCTGCTTGCTACTTGCATTAGCAGGAGAAAGTAAATATTCCCACTGCTTTTTAGCAATTCTCATCCTCAGGCCCTGTTAATGGCATAAACCATCAATCAGTTGTCAGCAGGCTACAGCGGGAGTTGGCGCACATCAAAAACCCATGACATTGGATTATAAAGCATCCACAGGCCAAGTAAACACTGGCAAAGCCCAAGCCTGTGGGAGTGGGGAGCAGGCAGCTCCAGGCAGACCCTGCTGTCGTACCGGGCAAGCAGTGTCCCCGTGGTCCCTTGCTGTGTCGCCAAGGCTGGGCTTGCACAACACAGCCTTTCTGCTCCTCTCTGTGGAGATGCTGTGCTGCCAAACAACCTTTTTGCTTCCCTTAGGATTTTGCCTTCAAACCACACTCTGATGTTTCTGTTCTTTCTCACTTGATTTTCAATTTTATTTTTCTTTTCTCCTGAGTGGTTTTGCAACCTCCCTGCATTGTTTGCAGCACAGCCCCTTACCCAGATCACAGGACCAGTGTTGTTTCCTTCTTAAGACTTGCCATCACTCTGTTCCCAAAGAGAAGTGCTTGTTGGGAAGAACTTTCTTTTACATATGAGAAACTGAGTGAATATGTGCCCCTGAAAGGACTCAGGGTTCTCAGAGGGAGAAGTTCTCTGATTCTTTCGAGTGAATCCTGCTGCTGTTCCATACCAGCAAATAGTTTTGATGCCCACATTTTATTTGACCGAGGCACAGGTCTCCCAGGGAAGGTTTCTGTCATCAGGTCCATCAGTTTGCCTTCAGTCACTCCTGAAATCTCCTCAATAAAACGTCACGCTGGTATGTCAGAAAGGCAGACATCTCACACAGCTCTACAAGCTTTGAAAAATAACTGGTACATATCAGCCACCCCAGGCAAAAGCTCCAGTACAACTTGTCTCCCAGCACCAGGGCATTCACGGGTGTGTAGTCATGTAGTAGATGCTCCTGCTACAGAGATGTTCCCACTGCATTTTTGCACCTTGACGGGTACCAGGGACACTAATGACATGGATGTCAGGGGTGGTGGCCCCAGTACTCCATGAACCTTCCCATCCCCAACAGTCACAATAACAGAATGAAGCAGAATTGATCCAAAAGCTTTCTGTGAATTCATGCAGAATAAGTCAAAAATACCAATGCTAACAGGCACTAAGAAAAAAAAAAAGAAATCAAGACTTTTTTTTTTTCCCCGTGGGTTTCCTGTCAAATAAGTTAAAACATTTCCACCTTGGAATTTCCACCAGGTTGTAAAAGTTTTCTGAATATAACCGGGAGAAGCTGCTCTGGACAGTGGTGGTTGTTTCCATGTGCTTGGTAAGCAACCAGAGGCTTTTGGTTTCAGCTTTGAAGCTTAGTGTCGTTTGGGAGTTTTTTCAGCAACAATACAACGCTTTAGGGAAAATATTCTGTTTGGAGTAGGAGCTAAAGCATGGGGATTTTGGTGCAGCAAGTTCAATGTAAAGATGAGTTTGTTAGGTTCGTATAAAGAGATTGAAGTGTAGTAATGCTTTATGTAAGAGTCATTGGAAAGGTGGCTGCAGACAACTTGCCCTGCAACTCTTAAATTACATGTTGGTTTTTTTGTTCTGAAAGGGCTACTAGTGGGGCCTATTTGCTACCTGCAGTAGACTTATTTCCAGCATGTACTTATGATGAAACAGTTTTTTGTTGATAAGAGCACGATCCTTTCCTCCCTTGGAGATAAAGCATCATTTTAAATACTCTCAGTGGCGACTTTTTCATTGCAAGCAAACTAGCAAAGCATAAAAAAAGGTTGTTTAGTTGGTTTGTTTTTTATTTCTCCTTAATGTGAGAGCAATTTAAAAACGCCTATGTCTGGGCTGTTGTCTATTTTAGGAATTCTCATGCAGTATAAAGCTTTCAGCAAACTTTTGCCAAGTTTCTCACTGTGATGCTGCAAATTCTGAGTACCCTGGTAGGGAATGATCCCAAAACGGTGTTGCCTTGGCCTTGGGCTGCTGGGGGCAGGGGATCCTGGCATGCCACAGGGTGCTTGTCCCCTGGTGCAAGCCCTGTCAGGCTCTGCTCCTCCTGCCCTTGCGTGGCAGAGGCATCTCGAGGGGTCTGGTGTCCCGAGGGGTCTGGTGTCCCGAGGGTTTTGGTGTCCGTCTGCTCTTGAACATCAGTAGGAAAAGGCACCATTGGTGACCGCTCGTCTTGTGTCACTGGTGTTGCAAAGAGCAAAGCTTTCAGCATCGCACCTTGTGCTCCTTGGCAGGGTTTTATGTATTTCAAGGAGTTTTAGGAGAGGCTTTGAAGCTGTTTTATGTATTTTGAGGAGTTTTAGGGGAGGCTTTGAGGCTGTTTTATGTGTTTTGGGGTGTTTTAGGGGAGGCTTTGAGGCTGTTTTATGTATTTTGAGGAGTTTTAGGGGAGACTTTGAGGCTGTTTTATGTATTTCGAGGAGTTTTAGGGGAGGCTTTGAGGCTGTTTGTATGTATTTTGGGGTGTTTTAGGGGAGGCTTTGAGGCTGTTTTATGTATTTTGGGGTGTTTTAGGGGAGGCTTTGAGGCTGTTTTATGTATTTTGAGGAGTTTTAGGGGAGGCTTTGAGGCTGTTTTATGTATTTTGGGGTGTTTTAGGGGAGGCTTTGAGAATGGAGGTGTTGCTTCAGGTGAGATGCTGAAGACCACAAGCAGGAGGTGAGCAGGGAAAACCCTCTGTGGTTTTTATCCACTCCAGACACCGCATGTGGAAAACTGAAAGCTAAAAAAGAGGAAAAAAAAAGGTTTAAAGGCCTCGCAAGGCGGGGAGAGGATGAAACCACCTGTGACAACAGCGGCGGCTGCGCGGGGCCGGGTCCGGGACAGGCCGCACAGCCCGCCCTCTGCTGCCCCCTGCCGCCCGCCCCGCGCCGCTGCCGCC
>NW_010291461.1:6057-18568 GCF_000700745.2 Antrostomus carolinensis | reverse complement strand
TCCTCTGCTCTTGCAAACTGCCCAAGCACAGCATCCTTGTGCGTTATCAACATTTCTTCTCATAACAATCTTCACTGAAACCAAAACACAGTGCCTTCTAGCTACTAAGAAGAAAATTAACCCTATCCTAGCAAAAACCAGGACAGTACTTCATCTACATTTCTACAAGAACCAGTTGTATTTTCCTCACCTTCCTATCAGTTACCTATTCAAGCAACCACAGCAGCAAGGCTATGGCCTACAACAGAACAGCAGCAGCACGGCACTGACCAGGGGACAGTAATTCTCAGTTCTTTTGAACAGAGGCAGAACTGAGAGGCACAGACATGTGCCAGCACAGTACCATCCACTTCATTGCACAAACACACAGTCTGGCTCTCCAGCGCCCAGCAACACGCGCAGAAAGCACGGGCCATCCTCCAGCGGGGAAAATCAGTGCTGAGGATCATCTGCTTGTCCCAGGAAACTGTGGGACCTCATCACGTTAGGGCCGTGAAAAGAGCCTCCTGGAGAAAAGAGGCCTGCAAACACTAAATATTCACACTAAGCATGCCTTTGCCATTTCAGTGCTCTGATACCTGAAAGCATAGTAGCAGCAGAACTAAGAAGAAAATTATTACATCAGTATTCAACAAGCACACACACACACACACACACACACACATACACACACACACACATATGCACAGATATCTATAAATGTCCCTCTCCCATCCTGCTTTGGCTGGCACAGATTTCCTAGAGATCTAAAAATGAGTACGATACACAGGGACAAGTAAACTCACAACACTTTTTAAGGATGAACTTAACACCTCTAACAGATCTCTAACCATCACCCTTGCAGACCAGGTGGGTACTGCAGCCCATCCCCTGCCAGTGTCCCCCAAGTCCGCTTGCCCTGTGGCTGCTTCTGCGAGGAGGCAGTCGGCCACCCCACTGTGCGAGCCTCTGGTTTCCGCACTGTCTTGTAACAAGGTTGAAAAAAATTGGAAGCTTCTGTTTTGGTGTTTCTGTGGCGGGTGCCCTGGCTGCTGAGACCCACAGAGCTAAGTACATGTGTGAGCAAATTTAACACAGGCAAGAGGAGGTTCTCTGCCATGAATCAAATGTGGAGATTTTTTCAAGCTTCTTGGGAAAAGGGCTACCTTTCTTTGCAGGCTTACAGCACTAGGCCCTGGGGTATTTAACAGTGGTAAGGACCAGTGGAAGCAGTAACGGGTCACATCCAAACTGGAACTCACTGGGGACAGGAAATGCATTTTCACACAGAGCTTTCCTCCTCCATCACATAGCCAACGTCACCTCCCAGATTCAATGCAGCAAGATAGGTATGAAAAGAAACGACTTTTCTGGACAGTTGCCTCCCCAGTCAAGCTGGCTTTCTTTCAGGCTGTTTCAGAGGCTGTTTTGGGGCAGAAGATGGGCTTGTCACCAGCTGCCACATATTTCAGGCAGAGACTGTCTCCTGCACAGGGCAGTGCAGCTGCAGAAGGCATCTCATGAAGAAGTGATTGCCTTATCCTCCCTGTGTCCTCTTTCATGACCTGCTGGCCACTATCCACCTCAGGTCAGCAACAAGGAAGTGCTTTGTAAACAACACATAGAAATAATCTATCCTCTCCAAAATAAGTCAGAGTGGACCATGGCTTAGGACACTTGCTGGGAGTTAAGTGGTATGGAGAGCTCATTCAGCACCTATCTGCATTTTTAGGTGATAAAAGCCCACGAAAAGCTAGCCCTTGATTTTACTGAGCCTCAGGCACCCTTGGATCAAACCCATGCCCCAGGAGGTCCTGTGAAGGCAGCTACAACTGAGCCTGTTAAGGTACTGTGGTAGTGGCACCCATATGGACACTTTAACTACATACAGTGATATCCCTTTCAGGCTCTTAATTCCCATATCTGCTGATACACGTTCCTTTGCCAGAGGTTTGTTGAAGATAAATCATCACTGACAGAGGAGAAATAAGACATTGACATAGTGATGTTTCACACCGTGGGTTCTTGTCCAGGCCCTCAGGCTGCCTCCTTCCTTTCATTAACATGTGGTGGTGGTGTGGCTGTAGGCTCTACCTCTTGCTCCCGGCACGGTGATCACCTTATCCTCCTTGCAGCCCAGCCTCCTCTTCGATGAGTGGCAGGACAGGACAGAGCTGACCAATTCTGTAGCAATTACTGTTCACTTCTGCGCCTAATAATAATAATAATAATAATAATAATAATAATAATCTTCAGTGCTTCACATTCAGTAGTCTCAAATCCAAAGTTTACAGAGGTGAAAAAATATCTCTGTTTCAGACATGATAACTCAGAGTGGCTGATAGGGTAGCTGGCTCTCTTGGGATCTCCCAGCAGGTCAGTGGCAGAGGGAGAAGCAGCACCATGGACGCTCTTTTCACTGTTACCCACAGGGTGGGCAAGATGCCTCCTTTGCAGGAGTCACAGTATGTCACCACCAAGTCTTCTGAAAGCTTATCCATCTTTCAGCTCTTGCAGTGAACAGGCCTTCAAAGGAGGGATGATACAGGCTGAAATTCAAACAGCTGAAATATGGTTTCCTAAGTCTAAGCTCCTACATTGATGACCAGTCTTTTGCCAGAGAATGATTAATCAGATACCTCAGGGTTGGCAGATTTAATCCCACAGAACTGTGCAGTATTCATGAGTGGTCTCATCACAGTCAAAGGCTATGAAATGTGGTAAAACTCAGTGCTACTGGTATGATTAAGATATTATCATCTCTTAGATCCCTTAGTGTCTTTTTAAAGTGCTCAAGAACCTCCAGATAAAAGCAAAGATTGGACAAGCCTCACAGCTTGGAACTGAAACTTTCTCGAAATTAGTTCCCTTTCAGGGAAGGCAGATACAAAACCAGCTTCAGCCAACTGCAGACTGAATTTCCTAATGCAGATTGTGGAAGACTTGGAAATACTTGGAATATTTTACTAATGTGTTAGTAGCATCAGTTTCTAAGCCACCAGTCTGTGTCCATCTCTGAAAAATTAATGGTTTGCCTGTTGGGCATTCAGATGCTATATGGAGAGAGTGACTATAATAGACATATACTTTAGATTGGTAAGTACAGTTGGCTTTAAAGAGTTCAGTTTACAAAGAATGCCATATTGCAAGTCATATGTCTGAGTTTTAGGGAACAGCTGGCTGACTATGTAGCAGATACTTCTGTTAGTGCATGGCATCGCTATAAACGTAATCCTTGTGTTTGATGGTACACAATTTATTCCTTGTATCACTTCAATGGCTCAGCTATTGCTGGAAGTAAGGGCTACAGCTGTCACTTAAAAATGTCCCTGAAGAATCAAATTAATAATTCCCATACCTAGTGCACTCAAGTTCCTTTTCCAAATTGTATTCAGGTTCAACTTAAGGGAAATAAAATTGATGACCCACCCAGAGTAAAATGGAACTGAAATGTGAAATGCGTTCTGAACCAGGGGTAAATTTAATTGTAACAAAAATAAAATTATATTTATCAACTGATAAATTTTCATACAGTGTCCATAAAATATAGAATACTTAAAATGGCAATTACATCACATTAACAGATCAAGTCATTTCACCATGCCAAATGCCCAACACAAAATCCTCATTCACCACTCAGAATACTTTTGTAACTCTCCAAAAGCCAAAAGACAAGGTACAGCCACCTTACAAAAGCAAGCAAATTGGTTACTGATTGCTACTTGCACTTTCCTCAGGCTTTACACAGAAGTCTGGACCTGCACAGGTAGGGGAGCTTTTGCAGAGATGTTGCTCACCATCACTCCCTACTGAAGCCTACAGCAGCAGGCAGGCAGCACTACAGAATGGTCACAGATTCACAGAACGGTTGGGGTTGGAAGGGGCCTTTGTAGGTCATCTAGTCCCATCCCCCGGCAGTGAGCAGGGACATCTTGAACTAGATCAGGTTGCTCAGAGCCCTGTCCCCATAAGGCTGAGGCAGAGCACCTGCAGCTTGCCAAATCAAACCAAGGGTTCAACCAAACCCACCCTTCGCTCCACTGACAGTAATTCCCTTTGATAGTGGATATGAAATAAGATTATGCACTGCTTCCAAAAGGAAAGAAAAATGTCCAGGGATGATTCAATAGAATCTGTTCCATTGGTAAAAGTCCAGTTTAATAGCAGCAGTGCTCCTGGTAAAAGTCCGGTTTAATAGCAGCATTTGTCAAGGAACAGATTCTTTGTGTAAAATATTTCTAACTCATGAACTGATGAAATATCAGCTCAATTTCAAAGATATTTCAAAATTATAAGCCAATTCATTTTAATAACAATTAGTAATTCACAATTTGCTAGTATATATGTGGTTATAAAGTCATTTGACTTACTAGTGGAAGAAGTGTTAAATTAACTTACATAGTTATTAATGCCAGTTTTTGGCAGTGGCATCAGTTATAAACCTATGTTTGTACCATATTAATGGACACTATGTTCTCACTTTAGGATAACATCCCAAATATCCGGACTGCTGCTTCCTTGATCTGCTACATCAACTTAAAAATAACCCATAAATTGCAATTATGCAGGCAGTGCAACACCTTTATGCCACGTTTACAACAAAGACAATGCACAAAACCATTACGAGAACATAGGTTTCTGTGGGTCTGCTTTAGCAAGGTCAGCTGCTTAGCCTTCCCGGCTAGAACAGCTTGCGCCAATTAAGGGTTTACTTCTGACTTGTTGAGATGAAGCACAACTCCTTCTGCCACGGGCAGGGAAACCTACAATTACTTGTAAATCAGCAGCCTCTGACTCATCAGTAACTTCACTGAAGATTTGTTATCTTCTTAATCACTGAAATGGTAGGCATGGACAAATGGACTGCCATCCACACAGGGAATTAGTGGCTTCAGCTTCGCCAACTCCTTTTGCTTAAAAAATAAATAAATCAGGCTGTTGGAGTGTACGCCTCAGAGTAGGAAATACTGTTTTACTGCAGAAACAGTTTAATATCTAATGCTTCCTTTTTGAAAATTTAACGGTATTTCTAATCTATAGATAACAGAACTGCCACTGATTCCTGCACTGCAAAATCTGGCCTGAGGCTCTTAATTTTAAATACTTCAAAATGTATGAACGAGTGCATTTTCATGAGGATTTTTCCATAATATGGATTTATTATGGCATGAAAAATTCAAAACAAATCTGTAAGGTCCCAGAGCAGGGAGAAGATTCATCACTTGCCTAAATAAAAATTAGACTTGACAAAACATTGCAGAATTTATTGTGTTGAAAAACTCTGAATTCAGAAAGTAATGGAAGCTGTGATTGACAGCCTGATCTAACCAGTGTTTTACAAAGATAGAGAGTTTACAGGAGCGCAGTATGAGAAAAAGTTGAAGAAATGAGTGGTAGCAGAATCCTATCATGAAAGCATTAACATGAACCTTTCCAGTCTTACCTGCTTTCTAGTCACTAATCCAGCTCTGCAGACTTAATATAACATCCCAAACGTCCAAACTATTTCAAACTTCATATTTGATTGCTGCATAAGAAGTCTCCTCATCCTAAATAATTTTCTCATTTTAACTAGAAAGTAAGGACTTGTAAATTTTATTCCTATGCCAGAAATAACTGTGCTAAATGCAAAAAATATCAGGATTTTGAAGCCTTTATGTCTTTAGTGATAAAATCACAGGGTCTTACAGCATGAGGCAGAAAATCTAATCATTGCATTTCTGATTTAGGTGGGTGGATTCTGCCTAAATTCCATCTTGGATGCTTAATGATTTGGTTCACTGTGCTAGCAGAGAAGGTATTGTCCCTGATGTGAAAACAACACGGTGGGGACCTGGACTAGACTCCGATGTGCCATCATCCATGACTCCAGGCTGCAGGGCTCGATTTCAATTTAGTTTTGAAAGCATCAAAATCCTACCGCCAATTCTTAGAGCCTCCAGTAAAATGAAAGTGTAGCTGGGAGAAGACAAGAATTGAATTTTGGGTTTGCTTTGTAAATTATAAACAATGCTTTCACACAAGACTGTAATTCACAGTATGACAGCTGTGTTACCAAAACTGAAAGGGCTTCCCTGTTTCAGCATTCTGCTTGCATTTAAAAAAATCACTGTCTAGACCAGACTTGTGGTAAAACAATATTCTATCACAGTGGCTGTTATTACCATAGATGTCTTGATCTAGGAGTCGATGTGCCACCTCCCCTTTTGGTGCTACTGTAGTTCTCTTCCATTACTGCTCAGTTTTGGTAGTTGCTATGTTGCATGAAGTATGGATGAAAAAAATCTTCCCTGTATTGTAAAACAAAACCACCTCCATCTGTTTGTTAACAAATCCTTTGGGCATCAGCACTTGGGATAAATTAATCCAAGTCTCCTGCCCAAATATCTCAAAACTACTCAGAACCAGTCCTTCTGACAGAAAGGCTGTAGGAAAGGGCTGGTCTTGCCAGCTGAGCCCTTAGGGTCAGAATTGCATTTGTGGTAGCTTTTTGGAAAGGTGCAAAGCACTCTTAAGACAAGAGGTCTACCCAAAGGGAAACAGCTCTCTAAGACACTCAGCCCATATTGCAGAAGCTACATCAGACTGCCTGCAGCAAATTCTTTGGCACCTCATGCTTTAAAACATGTGCTGGTCTCCAGGAGGATTTCCATTCAGTTTTGCAATCACAACCTCCCCTCAAGTCCTGGAGGACAATCACAGACCTCTGCCAAGGACAAAGGTTCTTTTGGCATGGTGTAGGCAAGCACATCAACACCTGTACCCATGTAGTACAAGAAGCAATGTGGTGAGCATCAGGACCATGTTCAGCTCTCCAGCTCTAACAGCTGTGTGGAGACACTGCTCAGAATGAGGCTCAAACTCATTCTCTGGATCCATACTGAGTCGCCCTGTCCATTCTTCTGCCAGGATTTAGGTTGTAAAAAAGCCTAAGGAAAAGCTATTTTTTCTTTTATATCCCAGACCAATACATTTTTTATTTCTATAACAAGTTCCCGTTGTGAAAGGCTACATTGTTGACAGTCAGGCAGCCAAATCTGCAAATTTTAGTTGCTTTAAAACCTACTAAAAGTTTACAAAGTTCCAGACTGTTCCTTAGTTCAGACTCCTGCCTATATACACATATTGTGAGTATCTGTCCTAAAAGATCCGAATGTCCTTAGCTTTCCTACTTGTATGGAAGGGACCCTGCACACTTTCTGAAATTAAGCTATACATCTGTGCTCATATAGTTGCCAAAAAGTTGTACCTTTCCTGCAGCTGGTCATTTTTATTTTGGCATTTTTACCAGCCCAAATAATTAGTTAATTAGATGCTGTATCTCCAAAGATAAAGGAAAAGATTTCACCTTGAAATACAAAATCATACAATTACAGCCAGCAGATTAGATTCCTCTCCAGTGATGTCATTCACTTTGGCTATGCACTGCCTTGATTGTGCTTTATCTCAACTGACAGCTCAGGGCAAACCTTCACTGACATCAGGAGCTGTAAAGACCTCACTGTGTACCTATATGCAAGCATCCAATGAGTCAGAGCTTGGTTCAGGTTCCAGTCTCAGCTGTACTAGTACAGCTTGTAATGAACTCAGATAAAAACTTTTATTTAAGTTTCCTCTTCTACATTTTGACTGAAGCAAAGTTTTTGACTAGACACTTCCAACATCCAGAGAAGGGATGGCAGTACCATGGACAACTCACCCAACATGGGAGATGGATAGAGCAGAGACAGCAAATGTTGCTAACCAGCAAGTGATGAGTTCATACTGAACAACCTTTCTCTTGCTCGTACAGTTTTGATGAAGCAACTTCTGAAATGTTTTTTCCTCAAACCTTAACAGGTTAAAACTGATACTGACTGCAGTAACAGTTTTAACCCTTTCCTCTTTTGAAAGCCTAGCTTCTACTTCCAAACAAAGTCCTCTCTTCTTTGCAATGCCTCTGAAGAAACCTGCGTGCTCACAAATTATTTAAAGGTTGACAACAGCAGTATTTTAGTTTTTGAAGGGTCAACATCATTTGAACTAGCTTTACCCACGAGTCTGTGAAGCTGGGTTAGAAATGCTGCCTAAACAAGTACTTCATCCACCTTGCTTTAATCCTGGCTGAAATCCAGAGACAAGGAGGAAAGTAGATGGGGGTGGTGGGGGGAAGAAACAGTGAACCAAAGGCCAGGTTCTGAGCATCTCTATCTCCTTCAGGTCATTATAGACATATCTAGGGAACACACTGAATTTCACTGAAAGTTCCTCCTTTCTTTGCTGTCAGCATCTAAGCTTAGTCAGCATGAGGCCTCTCAGAGCCTCATGAGCTTTCCCTTCACTTCATCAGCAAGCAGTTTTCTAGGGATGGGTTAAAGAGCAGGCTGTCGCTTGCAAAAAGGGACTTCCTGCAGAAACATCAATATGCCAGATCGTCTGGAGGAACTGCAGCCGGCTCAGTGACCATGTCTCCTGACAGTCCCCACCACTTTGTCACACAGTCCCCACCATCCCAGTTACTTCTAACATGGGCTGGAGCCCCTCTCCTTGAAGACCCTCAGTAAGGTACATGTCTACACCAAACAATGCAGCAGTATCTCAGTGGGATGCCAGCAAACTGCACCTGGAATGAAGCTCAGGAAATTCAAAACTGAAACGCTCCTGATGAGGATCCACACATCTCACTTTACAGAAAGAGAAAAGGCTGAACTAGCAATATTGAGAGAACCAGTACCCACAGGGACCAGTGTGGCTGATCCTAGCCTTTACTTTAGATACCATAAAGCAGATGGATCCACTGGGGCAGACCAGGAGTCCTCCTTAGTGAGAAGGAGGCACATGGATATGCTACCATGGGGAAATGTCCTATGACAGCTGCAGAGCAGATGCAGTGAAGGCAAGAAGAGGGATTGAAAGAGACATGGGAAACACCAGTGGTCTATGTGAAGGAGTTAGAAACATGGGAAAGGAGGTCTGGGGTCACAGCTGAAGGTGAACAAAAGCAGCCTATGTTTTCTTCCCTGGGGCCTGGAGTTCAGGTGGCAGAGGTATTCCCTCAATTCACCAGTCCATGCTTTTGTTATCCGTGTTTGGAAATATAAGCCACATGATCTAATTTAATTTCCGATATTCATATTGTTCAACAAATTATATGCCTCCTCGGGGTACACTCTAATACACCCCGCACATTCCTGTAGTAAATACATGACTATAATAGTGAGGTGCCTCCTGAAGCCTGGAAAGTTGGTGTTTCTACCACTGCTCATGTATTTAGACTGACTGCTAAGTTGTGTGTGATTCTACTCATTTTCTGTGGAGGAAATTTGCTTATCTTCCCTCAGAGTTAATACAACATTTACATGTGATTTCTGGAATTCACATTTAAGAGATTTTGTATAAATCTATCTGCAGGAAGCAGTGCTGAAGGTTTGTTGCTGGATCAACCTGTAATTGTTCCTGAAAGTCCTCAGTTGTCCTCAAGCACAATAAAAACCTTTCAGGGCGTGATTCAGCTGCCCAAAAACAGTTACCCAGTGCCATTCCATACATTCAAGTAGGCATTTAAAAGACGTGTAGACATGGTGCTTAGGGACACAGTTTAGTGGTGGACTTGATAGTGTTACGTTAACAGTTGGACTCAATGATCTTAAAGGTCTTTTCCAGCCTAAAGATTATAAGATTCTAACGGTTTGCAAAACATTCAAGTGGGATTGATGGAGAGGAGACACGAGGTCCTCTGTTTTTCCACAGCAGCAGGATGGAGACCAGACAGGACATGTCAAAAGAGCACTGGAGACCTCCATTTAGCAGATAACTGAACTATCAGTGTCTGTAGTAACTGGACAGACAGGAATTTTGTACCTATTGGCTTTAATCATCAGGCCCAAACCACAATCGTTGTTTTAGAAGAACATAGAGATGATCTAAACCTCCAACAACATTCCATTTGATTGCAAGAAGACATTTTAAGGACAGTGCCTAGCAAGCTGTAGCCTTTTGTGGCTCACAAAGCTCTGAGAGCAATGCCAATGTCTTTCTGAAGTGCCTCATGGCGCAGACACTGTACCTTGCAAAGGTAAAAACTTGCAGGTCCTAGCTGCTGCTTCTTTGCAGAGGTCTTTCCAGTACTTAACTTTAATCACTTAAAAAGTGCAAAGTGCAAGTTGAGCATCAACCACTTAATAATAGCTTAGTTTGTCTTGTCCCTCTACTGCCCTCTCCTCTGAATGCTGTTTAAAAGCAGTGTCTATAACATCAATATTTAACTGCGAGGCTTGCTTGTTCTCACAAGGATGGGGATTGCTGTACACGTGGGCTAAATCACAGTGCCTAGACAGCTGATAATAATGAAAGCATCTTTCAAGATGAGGCACTTGATTGCTACTCTAAAGCTTACTGGTGAAAGGAATGTGTAATCTATATTTTTGCATTGCATTTGAAATGAAATATCTTGTTTAAATATTAGTCATCTGAATTCACACAGCTCATTTTTAGAACTGGGTTAGCACCTGGCAATCCAGCCTGAGGAAGCATCAGGCTATCCCAGTCACAGGCCCATTTGATTTCTCTTTCCTCTTCTTGCAGTGTGTACAAAATTTCTTTTTTTTCTGATGCGATTTCCTTCACACTCCACAGGAGACAAATCCACACCCTCAGACCAGCTGCCCGAGGGCAGCCTGGGGAGGGGAAGCAGTGGGGCAGCGGTGTCCTCCTGCTGCAGCTCAGCAGCAGGGCTGCTCCCTGTGCTCCACCACTTCTCCTGTGGGTAAGCGCAGCTCCCTCACAGGGCAACAGGGTAGCACGGGTACAAGAAAACAAAGTGGGAAAGTGTTTTATTTTTTCACTGTAAGACAAAGATCAAGGGACTTTTCAATATTACTGTCCATGACATTTTCCTGAACATTGAAAGAGACTTTTCCTGCTATTAAAAACCTTCATCTCTGCTTTCCAAGTTGTCTTTGTACTTCCTTTCCCAAGTGCTTCACTATTTTTTTCCCTGCCTTTGCCTTAAATTTCTGCAGTGTGGCACAAACATAAAGCATGCTCCTGGCAGAAAAAACACTGCAAAATTCTGCCTGTCCTCTGCCCGGCTAAAAGCTGTGCAGAAGGCTTCTTTGTGTCTTCTGCACATCTGGGGACAGCGATGATAAAGACAAACAGCCAAATGATGGTACCTCATGATTTCTTTTCTCTCGAGGGAAGGGCTAAGAAGGATAATAGATACACTTTGCAATACTGTTCCCAGAGGAGTTTATCTAAACAGGGAGAAGAATTAATAGACAGCCTTTTAGGGACAAATTTGGGAAAATATAGAAGCGTTAAGGAGATTTGCTGGGATACCAAACACCTGGGACCTGAAAGTATCTGCGTAGGGTCCCCCACGTCCCTGCACCCTGCCAGTGCAGGTAAGCCACTGGACTAGGGCTGCCCCTCCGGGGACCACCAGCACAGCTATTGCTCTCCAGAAATGATCTGTGCATCAGGGATCACAGGAATACCTATGTGGAAGGAACCTGGCAGAGCTAACAAGCAGGAACTGTGGGCACTCGGTGTGCTGGACATGGGGATGCAAGGCTGGAAATTAAGAGGAGCTCGGATAGGCTGGGTAAGGCCTGGGAGCACTGATTTGTATGAAGAGAAAGAAATGACTCTTAGCCTGTATGGGCATTAGTGCGAAAACTGCTCACTTGCCACTGACTCCTGACATGCCTCTGACTTTTGTTACAGTTGTAAGCAATTTAAAACCAGTGAACCTGACTCAATGCTATGGGAAACCAGTAGAGCTACAGTGTTTTGAAGATGGACAAACCTGCAGGATGGTCTGGGCACAGCGTTTGGATTTTTGGCTACTTATAAATTAATTTGTCTTGGAGCACCCAGAATTTCAAGGCAAAACAGGAGGTCACGTAACTCAAGGGGAAGCACAGTGCTATGTTTGTCCAGGAGGGCATTTTCCTAGGGCATTAGGGAACCATTTAAAGCTGTGGAATCGTATACAATACAATGAAAGGAGGGAATTTCTCTGGCTTTCCTCCAAAAGCCAAGCATTATTCATTGATCAGAAAACAGATCTCCATCTCTACTGAGAACATTTTTTCCTCCATTTGCTAAGTGGAAAATGACAAACGAGTTAGCTGTGCCCTCTCCCACATCCTTTCTCCTTCTGTCTGTCCAGGCATCCCTGTTGCTTCTCCCTCCCTCAGTGCACCACAACCGTACCAGCAGCTACTTACTCGGCACCACTAGCAACCTTGGGGGTGGTGGAGGTGGAGGTGGAGGAGGCGGTGGTAATGGTGGAGGTGGCCTGCACTGGCAAATTTGCTGGCAGCTCTCTGTGACTTTCTCTGCTACAGGCTTGGAGCATGACTTCTGGGGCTCACCCTGAGTGATCTGTGAAGAAACAAGTCATTGCATGAGCAGCAGAAACAGTGAAAACTGATTTTCTGTGAATGCGTTTCTTGGACCTGAATGGCACCTCAAACCTGTAGTGAGAACTGAGCTTGTGTTCCTCACTAAGGCCACTACAAGGAGATCGCTTCCCTACATGGTCTCA
>NW_010291461.1:308-6018 GCF_000700745.2 Antrostomus carolinensis | reverse complement strand
TCTTTCCCTCTGTCAGGTTTGGTTGAAGTTGGCTGGCTGGTTTCTGAGTTATTATGGGGTAAGGAGAAGGCAGGTAGTGGCAGACAATATGATTGTATAAGCCTTCTTTCCTCAGGAAAGCCATCTAGCAGCATGCATTATTCACAGGGTCACTGCTGCAAGCCAAAGAGAGCTAATAAAAATGACAAGACATTTAGGGTCAGGATCATGTTAATTTTCCTTATGGCAGAACTGAAAGCCAGAGGAGATCTCTCATTTGCTTTGCCAGCCTCCCTTTGATGTTCAGAGAACATTTCACAGAGTGTTTAACTTCCCAAGAGGAGAGGGAGCCCCCATTTTACACATCTGCGGACCACTTCAATGACATGATAAAAATGGAAATGCCACAGACTTTGACTTGCAGCCTTCATAACATGCAGGGTTGGCTAGTAATAAAGCTGAAGATGAGGCATTGCAGAATCCATGTACAGGCATTGCAGAACCCAAGTGTAGGCACTGCTTGGCCATGGACAATGATTTAGCCAGTACTGATACAGAATATATTCAATAGCACGATCTAGTCAAGACAAGGACCATTTATTAACAGCATATTTTTCTTACCATCAGTAATAGTTACATGACTAGGGATTTAGGGAATACTCAGTAAATTCCTAATCTAATGCTACGAAATGAAGAGGACTAAGTCGTTAATGAATAAGCAAATTTGCTGAACATCTCAGGAGCTTCTGAGAGGCATTAACTTCAGAGGTCTCCAAGCCAGCTCTTTTTGAATAGACTGATAC
The DNA here is from genome assembly GCF_000700745.2 of Antrostomus carolinensis. Lineage (NCBI taxonomy): Eukaryota > Metazoa > Chordata > Aves > Caprimulgiformes > Caprimulgidae > Antrostomus > Antrostomus carolinensis. The sequence continues at coordinate 5,236 of NW_010291461.1, read as the reverse complement.
ACAGATGGAAAATACTGGATACAATTATCAAAGTGTATTTACAAATTACAATATCCAGTATTTACAAATACTAAAAGATGAATAAGCATGTTATCTAAGGAGCACTCTGAATGTAGGATTAGGAGACCACCTGGGACAGACCTGTGTCTTGCTGAAACTAAGGGTTAAGGTTACTCAGCTGTTGCCTTGTCCAGTTTGGTCTTGGGCAGGTTATTGTCCTAATAGTTTTGGCCTAACACAATCTTCTTTAACTAGCTCTTTTCCATTATATGCTTGTCATTACAACAAGGATGTCTCATGCCATGCTTTCTGACTTGTTTCAGGTCAGCCTCTTCTTCCTCCTTGCCTATATCCAAAGTCACCCAGGGTTCTCTTCGCCCCCCTCCTCTCTCCTGCCCAAGCTTTGCTCCCCCTCCCCCAGCCAGCTCCAGGCACAGTCTGTCTCCTCTTCCCTTTCAACCCTCGCCTCCAGCCCCCAGCACAGCCAGAGAGCCTCTCCCACCACTCACTGCTGGGCACCAAGGGTGCTGGGCTGCCTCTTGGCTGCAGGAAAGCTGCACACAGTCATTTAATGTATTTCTGGCCAAAAAGAAAGGCATGGCTAATTAAAACAACATCACTGCACAAAGGACATGTTCACATGCGTAGGAGGTTTCTAAATGTGGAAAGATGCATTACTTTGGCCTCAGGGAAATGGAGGTAGGGCTTTGTTGATTAAATATTATTGAGAGGGAAGAAAAGAATAGAAAAGGCTACATGCAGCTGAGCTGAAAGGACAACTTGGCGCAGCACAAGTCAGAAGGCTCAGTTCTTTAAACAGCTTGTCAAAATCTATTACCAAACATAGGGAAAAACAATTCAGCACAAGTGCTTTCCAACTTTCCCCCTCACCATCAGGTAACGGTAAGAAGATGGTTAAAGACCATCCCAGACAGCTTCCAGGAACTTACACAAACTCTCTGAATGCTCTAATGAATCAAAGTGACTTCGCTTCGTAATCCCTCATGGCTGGTAATAAATCTGTCTGCTAAGCAGGCTTATTTATTTTTCAAGTAAGTGATCACAGGCAGCAGAATATCCTCCATGCTCTCTCAGCTCTTCCAACACTCTGCACACACTGGCTTGGGGTGTTAGGGACTCTCCCAAGAGGAGCCCCGTAAGAAGAGCACCCACTCCATGCGGTGGCAGTGGCACACCTGGGGTACCTACTAGTTGTACTGGTGTGAGGATATCTACTGTGCTGACAGAGGCGGTAGAGCAACACCTCTCCCCTGACCCCAGCAGCTGATTTGGAAGCAACTAGTAACTCCTAGCTACAATTACCATCCCCTATCTAGTTTCTCAGTTGCTGAATTCTGCAGCTCACTACAGTCTCATGGGAGCCAGTGCAATGGGAGAGGATAGAGACAGGGAAGAATAACATTGAGCAGACTTGGAGCCAGCTTCATTTGCAGACCAGAACAGCTTTGTGTATATAAGTCTGAAGACGGTGCTGATATGGAAAAGCTACACTGACTTATTGCTCTAACTTAATATCAACCAGAACCAAACACTTGCTCTGTCTTTTTTTAGAACTATTGACTGCTTTTAAATCCCTGGAGGCTCTCCTACCTTAGGCTGGCAATAGAGTGTCCTCATAAACCAGTGGATATTTTTCTCAATTACTTTGCAAACAAGATTAACCCTATAAATACCCAGATACTTCCTGCCCCTGGGTATTTTAATATTTTTTTTTGTTGTTGTTGGGGGGGTGAGGAGGGGGGAGAAAGTTGCTTTGTCTCTCAATACTTTAGTCTGAACCTTTATCAAAAGCTATACATATATATATACACACACATACATATATTACCTTGCCAGGGGGTTGTCTTAATTTAAAATAACAAAGATATTGCAAGTTGGTTGAAATTTGGCAGGAAAAGGAAAGACATGAATCAAGGTTGAGGGTCTTGAGGAGGAGGGAAATAGTCAAGGACTGCTGCAAGAAGATTAACTAACAGTAGCAAGATAGAATTAAGAAAAAAAAGAAAATACATTTGGCTCCTTTTCAAGAAAAAAAAAATCCCACTGTTCATGTCTATTAGTCTTCTTATGAAAGGAATGAAGGCTATTACTTGTGTCTTCTAAAGGTAAGCAGAACAAATCACTAGAAAATATGCTTTAGGGAACAATCTTGCTCTGGCAGAGGATGATGAAATAAATTATTCCATGTTTCTTTCTTACTGTCTGCAATTGAAGGTAGGCTGCCTTTACAGGAGATGGCAGGAGAAAAAAAGGCATGTTGAAAGAGCCTCATCTTTCTCTGGACAGGTCTGCTAATTCGAGTCCAGCCTCAAACTTCACTGCTTGTTTGTTTTGCTGGACACTACCATGGCCCCAGAATGGCTTCGGAAGCACTTTGGAGGTAATGACTACCCAGCCACCTGCTGAGCTGCCAGGCAGTTTGTAGCACAGATGTTGCCTTGGCAAGGGGTCATCTCAGGAGATGAACCACACAGGGCTTGCTCCCTAGTTGTTACTTCTGTACCTTCCAGCCATTCCTCCAGATGCTGGAGGTGTCATGAACATGTATCTCCTTGGCCTGTCTAAAACTTGGCTTGTTGTTTGGCATGAGGCTCTCTTAACACACTCAGCAGCTGTCCAGTTTGGACATATATGTTGCCTGAACTTCAAGCTGATGCATTTTTGCTCTGCTCTGAAAAGACTTAAAGAGTTGACTTTGTGGATTTGTGCATTTGATATGAACATGCTTTGCAAAAAAATGGTCAAATGCTTTTAAATATTAACGGAAATTAAAATCTGATCCACAAATGTCCAGGGAAAAGCAAGCAGAAAGTGGTAACTGGTGGTTTCCTTTTGCATTCTCTCTGTTGAAGTTGGCGCCTGTGACAGATTTCTTTTTCATCTAAGACTTCCTTCAGAAACAGTGGTCCTAGTCCTGCTTATCATAGAGTGGAAGAATAAATCTGCATGTGGTCAGAGCTGTTTAGTATTTCAGTAGAGTCCCATGAGGTTGCAGCAGTCTACGAGCAAGCTCTACAGAGCGGGATGGGAAAAGAGGATTAATACAGTCCCTAGAGGGTGGCCGTCTTGTGACTTTTTGAATCAGGTAAAAGGAGGAAAGCTTGAAAAGGAAAGTGCAGTTGACTGAAAAGGCACAGAGACCTCTAAAAGCCTGCTGATGTGGCAAGAGCTTTGTCTCTTGGAAGGAGTCTACAGATATGAGATCTCAACATCGCTGCATAAATCCCAGGACAGCTCTGCATAATTCACATCAGAGTTAATCCAGATCCATGTTTATGAAACCAGAAAAAACATGAGCCCGCTATTTATCATGACACTTCCTGCTCTTTTTAAAAATTACGTCAAAAGCCTCAGATGAATCGTCCCTTCCTTCTTGTCGCAGTACTGGCTACAATGATAATAAAAAAAGATTGTGGGTTTGGTTGTTTGGTTTTGTGGTTTGGGGTTTTTTTGTGGGTTTTTTTGTTTTGTTTTGTTTTTTTAATAAGATAAATGCTTCTCCTCTGGTTAGCATCTGACTGATTCTTTTAAGTGCCTCAAGGCAGGACCTGAGTAGGGAATGCAAAGATGCAGGAGGGAAGGCCATGCAACACATAAGTCATCACAGGGATGAGAGGGGCTGGGAGAAGACATGAGAAAACATGATGGCTGCTGTAGATGGAGCAGGGGTAGGGTAGTGACATGATGGGACATTACTGGATTAGTGCAGGAGAGTATGGCTTCTGAGACTTAGAAGATAAGAGCAAGGACTATGACTCAACACAGGGAAAGGAGTCATGAGAAAGATTCAAAGACGAGGGAGTTTCGGTCATAGGAAGGTTGGCATGCCAGTGAGCAATCCACGCCTGCCCTTCCCATTAGTACCTGCTGATGGGAGCCTTAGATATATCCTAGTTTTGGGAGAGCTGGAAAAAAGCTTGAGTATGAGCAGATTTATTGGTTGTCCTTACACAGAACAGCAGGCAACGGCACAAGTATAGATGGAAGATGGGATAATAAAACTTAGAAATCATTGCAAGGAAAGGCTGGGCCCCTTGACTTTTGCATTTCTCAGAGCTTGTTTCAATTCTTGTAAATGTAATTATTTTTGAAAGATCAGCTTAGATCACCTGAGTAGTTTGCCAGCATGCTGTATGCAAGTTGGTTTTTTTTTTTTTTTTGTCTGCTTGACTGACTGGCTGATTACAGGAGAGATGTTTCAGAAGGCACCTCTTTTTACACAACAGTGTTTCCCTTAAAAATGCAGTTACAGTTATAACTCATGCTTAGCTACCTGAATCCTTGAGCAGGACAGCAGGAAGGCAGCGCTGGCAGGGACAGATTTTTATCATGGGGGCATTGATCTAAAGGACGTTGTTTTTGTTGTATTTCTGTTCATTTTAATCTGTAAGGAGAGCAAATCCTCTTTGTCATTCACGGCAAGAGACAAGATGCTAAAACAAACAACGTGTCTGTTTAATCTCTTGGGAGTCACTAAGTTTAGAACAGGGAGTAAAAGACGTGGAGTCTCCACTGTTTTCTCCAAGAAAGAAACTGCAATTGTTCTGTTCTTGAACAGCACTTGGCTGGCTCATCAATCACTCCTCTGAAGACATATATTATAAATAAACTTTAAAATATCAAAGTGACGCATTTAGGTTGAGCTTTGCTGCCGTTCTGATTCTCCAAACTGGATGGGCGCGCTCTGTCACCCTGTACCAATTTCTCCCAGTCCATCTTGCTGGTCACCCCACACTACCATCAAGGTCACAACACATCACAGCATCGGAGTTGGCAAAAGCTGATTCAGCCCTTTTACCCAGAGAATCCTCAATTCGCAATCCACATCGAAACCCCAAGACAAAACATTAACTAGATCAGACCGCCGGAGCTTTCACAGAATCACAGAATGGTCGGGGTTGGAAGGG
>NW_010291461.1:0-206 GCF_000700745.2 Antrostomus carolinensis | reverse complement strand
CAGAGACTCCACAACCTCTCTGGGCAGCTTATTCCAGCGCTCCGTCACCCCTTTTGCTCTGTGCATCGCTTCTTCTCGTACATCTTGCCACGAACAGCAAAATGTGCTTCCAAACCCGAACGCGCCGAAGAAAGTCCGCTACCCCTCGCTCAGACAGATCACGCCGGGCTCGGCGCTGCCGGGGGCTCGGGGCTGCTCGCCCGGCC
>NW_010291460.1:0-11233 GCF_000700745.2 Antrostomus carolinensis | reverse complement strand
AAAAAAAAAAAAGGTAATAATATCTCTACAGCTAGTGGAAGGCAGTTTTGAAGAAAAAAAAGGTAATAAAACTTTATTGTGTTTTTGCTACTTTTTCAACAAACTCCATGAGGACCTTCTGATAGCAAATTCTTCATCTCTCCAAAGGTATCTTCCCTGTTAGAGAAATAATCTTTCTTCAGAACTTAAGACACATTCAACAAAAAACCAAAATGAAACAACCTCCCCAAATTCTTTCCACAGAGGAATGAAGCTGGAGCTTTGGTGATGCTTCCAGACAGGCTTGATGAAGATCTGCTGAAACCTACATGTTGCTGCCAAGAGGATGCCATTCTCTTTCTCCCAGGGCCGGGTATTTCTCACTGTTTGCTTTGCATTTAAACTGGCAACTATGCAACCATGTGATCAAATTATCAACAATTCAGAAAGAAGTATAACTTCAAAAGGGGATAAATTACAGTACTCGACAAACAGTCAGTTCTCTCTGAAGGTCCTGATCTATTGCAGTTCAGGAAGCTGTGTTGGTTTTAGCACCTCCAGTTACCTTCTCTCGCTAAGCTGTGAGAAAGGGGTAATAACTTTGGAGCTGGACATACAGAATATAGCTTTCCTTTTCTTAGTTACTCTTTCCACATTTTCCAGGAAGTTCTCTCTTGGAGGCTTGCTTGCTTTAACACCTCCAGGAGACAAAAGAGCAATTGCAAGTAGCTTATCTATTATTTCTGGCAAATGACAGCTGCGCTGTTAACATCAAGGGTTGTCACTAACCTGTCTTAAAACTTGTACAATATCTCAATTCTAGGAGGGGATTCAAGACAGGAAGCACATCCTTGCAGCTCTTGCATGCAATTTTTATCAAGATTCTGATAACAACGCAGTCCTAAATAAAGAACTGAAAAAGCTGTTAGGCATATGTGGCTGTTCAAATATGAAGCAAAAAGCATTCAGTCATCTAAGATAATATTTTTTAAATTATTCCAAGGAATTAGCAAGATGTCCAGAAAGAAAAAAATACCTCAAATAAAACAGACACCTTACTGTCAAACAAACTCATTCTATTAGAATGGTTCTAAATTGCAAATAAACCTCCAAACAGATATGTTAACAGGAGTCTTAACAGAACATTTTAAATTAAATTCTGAAGACAAACTCAGGCACATTGTAGAAGTTTACTTCTACTCTGCTCTTTCTGGCAACATCTAGGAGTCAAATGCATGCAACTTGACCAGAATATACTACTGGCAGTAGTGGAAGATGCACTCACATTCTACTAACATAAATCTGTGGTATCTGCCCTGCGACTGGAAGAAATTGCTGCTCTCACTGCACTTTGGAGTTATGAGAGCTGGCATTTTACATGGTATATGATAGATAATAATTATAGGCATACACAACCTGAGGCTATATAGTTGCTTCTTACAGCATTTCCTCCAGCAAGACATGAATTAAACTTCAGGTTTTTTATAGCAACCATTAATTTAATGAACTTTTGCTCCATTTTACCCTTGAGACGAGGCTGAAAAAACAGTAGCAAGCTGCAGTTACACACTCCACTCCTCAAAGTCTCTGTAACAGAGCAGTTGTTTTGAATTCCTTGAAACAACCAAATCATGAAACAACATTTCAGAGCCATTATTTTATTTACATATACTCCTAATTCAAGAATTATTATTCTATGGAGACAGCTTGCAAACATGCTGGCCTAATGAGACAAATATACCATTAAATGAGGTCTTCAGAAGCATGCAGCTTCAGTAACCATCATCGTAGACTCCTCATCTATAACATCTAATAAAATGTTTATAGTTACTACAGTAAAAGTATTTATCTTGTACAAGCTGAAGGGTATCTGCATCTCCCTATCAACAGAATAGCCAGTCTGAAATCGACATATACACTGATGAACACAGAATCTGAGCTAAAATACATACAAACCCAAACTAAAACCAGCTGAATCCTCCAAAATAAGAAGTCTTAATAAGACACCTTCTAAAATAGTGCCATTTGTTTTTTGGTGTTTTTGGTTTTTTTGTTTTTTTGGGTTTTTTTTTAAAAAAAAATCCCTCAAAATTCTGGTCTATTTTAAGACCTGACACTTAAATGCATACAGATTTTTCTAAATTGTATTCTTCTCTTTTGTTTTACATTTTAAAAATATCTTCAGCACTGCAGTCATTACAGTTCAAGGGAGGGCAGTGAAAACGCTTCCCTTTCTGCCAGTGTTATTATGCCAATTTTGCACTGCTGCCTGTTTCAGATCCCAATTATTAAAAGTGGTCATAAAAAGGACTTTTCTCTATGTAGATCAGAAAAAGCTTTTACTTCCATTTTGCTTCATCTTACCAGTTTGGTACCTACTGCTTTGTACTGAAAAATATATTCACATAATACATTATGGTTTACATTGATTTGTAAATATTCAAGACATAACCACATGAATAAGAGAATACTAACATTTTTCCTTTTATAAAAGCCTAATACTGAAACTATATTCCCCTCTGCCATTTGAGACTTCATATTCAGTGAATTCCTGATTTCCTAAATTACATTTTCTCATGATACAAGTACATAACTTCACTGTGTAGGCTGCAAATCTGGTGGGAAAAAAAACATTTTTTAGAAATGTCGAGTACTATCAGATTATCATTTTGTGGCAAGTTTTCCGCCTACATGAAAACCCACAGATAGTAAAAGTCAAAAGGAGCTGTGTTACACACCAGCTTGGCTCCAGAGGGAATGTAATTACTGCTTTTCTACTGAATTTAGTGGCTTTTTTTTAACCACTTTACATTTCCAAAACTGAACCCGGAAACAACTGTATGTTAAATTATTAGTGCTATATTAAAATAGATGTTTCACAGCAGCCATGTTTTGAATTTTCCCAGTTACTCTGGATTCCCAACTGCTTTACAAATGTAGTATTATTTTTGGCTGAAGATTAGTCCTTAAAAATACCTAAAAGAACTCTTGTGGGTTTTTTTTTTTAAACATCAAAAACTGTAGGTCTCTGAAATAAAATGTACATGTTCAAAATGCAGATAGTCATGCAGCTGAGTTCAAAGTACGCATGAACCTGCCCCTCAGGACATTATTTTTAGGGGACCTGGGCTAAAATACCTCTGTGAGAGCAAGCTTCAGGGTAGAACCTTGCATTGACTTCTATTACACAATGTGTTCTCCTGCAAATAATAGCAGTTTTTTCTTCAAGGCAATTAGACATGTTTTAAAAAAGAAACCCTTATATAAGCCTTTCACAATTGAGGAAAGAGTAATTAACTTGCATAATTGTTACTTGTGACCTGTAGTTTCAGTAACGCAGCTCAGTAGGCCTTTAAAATGGTCAGACACAGGCTGTTAAATAGTAATCATCAGGAAAAGATGCAATCACGAAGTTTCACCCTCCTTTTTATGCACACACATCCTCGCCACTGCAGTAAACAGAGGGCAAATGTAAGCAGAGACAACCTTCAAGAACAGATCTCAGATACCAGTTTTATTTCCATAAATTTTATTCCTGCCCTCAAGACAGAACATTTCTCCCTGGTATTATGGTTGGCTGAGTAAAGCAGGAGGAAACACGAATTAAAAATCACATTAAAGTGGTACATGTACCACTCCGCACAAGTAATGAGATAAAGGAATTTCCATAAGATGTATGACTAAACATCAAGAGAGGTTACAAACACAAGTTAAAAGGTATATATTAATCCTAGAAATAAAATAGAAAATTTGAATGAAAAAAAATGAAATTTTAAGTAAGAATGAAAAAAGAATATCCACATGAAATCTTTTTGGAAAAATTCTTGTCCCATTATTTCAAAATTGACAGATGTTTAGCACTTCAGTTTATGACTCAGAAATGCTCTGAGGGATAAACAGCAGTGATGCTGTACTAGTCGTATTACCTCCTCTCCACTGCACCTTCAAGCAGGAAGAAGGCTAGCATGTTGGACTGACTGTCAGTAAAACGTGGTAAGTAAAAGCAGAACAACCTGGACGTTAGCTGCTTACCTGCCTTTCTTAGAGAAAGGTGCAGCCCCATCTCCATTACTGAAATGCTCCTTTTGATAACTAAAGCAACTACCTTAAAAGATCATCTCACGTAGGCATGCTATAGCAACACCAGGCAGGATTCGAAAGCCATGCCATTCCCTTGTGTGTGCTCAGTGAACGCAGCTTTGCACTGGCACAGCCAAACTGCCCGAGGAGCTTATCCCTGTAATTGCTCTAGGGCACAGCTACCTGGTTCAAAAAGCCCTAATACACACAGAGCCTCTGACTGGTACAATTCAACAAGAAATCCAGGGCTGCCCCAAATCTGAACATCTCTCACCTCTCTCTACATGTCACCATATTAAAATATGGGATCTCAAACCAAAGTTCTTGATACTCACAGCTGCTGGATGCAAGACCAACATTAAAAGCCCTCTGCACTGAATCAGCCTGAGTGTGAGGGCACACAGTCACAGTACTGGTCCTGGGCTTCCATCTTCCTCCTGTCCCCCACGTCCCCCTTTGTGCCCCTGTGTCTGGAACCCACCCCCCATCCCAACCCCGATTCTCTCAAGTGAAACTGATTCAGGATCAAACTAAAATGGAGAAAATTAATAGAGAAAAAACCCACTTCCAATATAGGACTGTATTTTCAAAAGCAGCCTGCCATTTTTGGAACAACAGCTTTTAAGTCCTCCGCTTGAGACATCTTGAGTGCTATTTCCATGAAAGCTGAACATTTCCAGCTCCCATGGAAATTAGCAAGTGAGGTGGGTGCTCAACATCTCGGCAAGCCAGGGCTGTGTTTTTGCAAAGGAAAAATGTTAAAACTGAATCACTTACAATTAGAGAGTGCTATCCAATTTTAGAAACCATGCAAAAAAATAAGGCCTTGGAATTAAAAAAAAGAAAGATAAATTAACTCAAAAGAAAATGTAGGGGGAAAAAGCATAATTTGGAAATGCATTTTATTCCTGCATCCCCAGACTCGATTTTTCATAGCCTTGGGGATGTGCCAGCATGTTGAAAAAGATGAAAGATAACATTACTCCAAAGGGGTCACACAAATGACATGCTACTAACCATCAACAAAATAGTAATTACAACAGCTTTACATGTTGGAGAATATTTCTGATTAATAGAGCTCCTTAAAAGATTGTTAGATATTCTGTTATGATGACATTTCTACATTGTGTGCAATTTGTACTCTACAAAATATCTATTTTAACACACCAAAAGACTCCACTAGAACTAGGTATTTAGGTCATTTATATTACTGCAGTGAAGCGTCAGTTATTTTGTCTGATACTCCTAGCCGTTTTGTAATTTGCCAAGAGTAATGTTTTCTGTCAGTAAACTCTGGCAAGTCAATAAACACAGGCTTGATTTGACTTGAACTGGCACCAAGGTTAGAAATGGAGAGGGTGAATGTGAATCTTCATTGTAAAAGTAAATGCCCCATTTTGTGGATGGTTAGCTGCGCTTCCTGCTCCTTCTCCTAGCCACACTTCCAGGATCATCTCTTAACAGATGTAAAGAAAGAAATATGTAAAGAAATTCCTACTTGTTGATGAAAATACATATTTAATGAATGTTACACAGCAAATTATGAAGCAACATAAGCAGAATATGCTGGACAGTTAGTAAAGGGTTTAAAGGAACAGGAGGGACCATTGAGGCAAACTCCGAATAAAAGCAGAAAGGCAATAAACATTTGGTTTACAGGCACAGAGTATAAACCAGAATTGCTCCTACTTGACCCTCTCTCCCCAGAGGGGCAGCTTGGTCCACGTAAGCTCCTGGGTACCCTGTGTCTTCCCCAGTTCTGTCTGCTGTAGCTGCTGGATCGTTGTCTAAAACCTGTTAATAACTTTGTTCATAAGTATACAAAAGGAATAAAAACCCCTAACTGCCACTTCCTTCAGATCTGGGGTAAAAAAGGATGAATACAACACTGACAGCACCCTCTTCATGCTGATTTCAAGACAAGCAGAATTCAGTCATTGCTGGATGGACTAGGAATTGGTCTTTCTTTACTCCCATGGTGTAAACACTTAGAGGTACAGAGAGTTTTGGGAAAGAGGTGAAGGCTCCAACATTCAGCATCTTTTGGAATCTTTCGTCAGTCACAGCAAATAAAACCAAACTCAGGAGCCTGCAAATCTAAACACTTAGCTGTCAATATATAGGTAGGATGATAGTATTTATTCTAAAAGCTATTGAATTGTGTGTTGTGTAATTTAATCATCAACAACTAAATTTGCTTGTGTATGCTTTTTTGAGGGTAAAATTTAACGTGCAAAACCACAAACTTTATCCATGTAGGACACAAGTCTAAAACAATAAAGAAAACACAGACGAAGTAGCGGCATATGTGGTTATAACACTTGGCCTACAAAGTCTTCATTTTCACTACCCACTGGAATTGATGGTGTGTAGAAGGTTGCTATTTTACTTCTGTTTCTTGCTTCTTCTGTCAGCATCAAAAGAATAGCATCACTACAATCTGCCTGTATCTTCTCTCACTCTCGGCTAGTCATCAGATCAATCTATACTGGCATTTCAGTTAGCAAAATTACTCCAAAGCCTTTTCATTAATGGACAACTACATAATGATTTCTCTAAGGCAGTAATACTTCTTGTCATTTCCCAAGAACCTTGCATCCATGTACTGAAAGGGGAAAACAATGATACATCCTAAACTGTAACAGCATTGACAGTAGCACAGTAATACCGTTTAAAGTCTTCACACTGTTTTCTTTTGAACAAGACAAACAAAAGAAATCCAATTGCTTAGACCTTTCACGAACTGCACACTTTGAAACTTCAAGTCAAAATGAGGGGCACAGATGCTACAATCAAAGAGCAGCTGCTTGCTTAATCCATCAGGAAAATGATCCAAACAAAAGCTTAAACGAGCAAAATTAAAAGAATTCAAATGTTGAGGCTAGAATTTTCATTCACTGAAAAGGAGAGCATGCCTTTAGACCTCCAGAGAGGTAAAATAACACACAGACATTACGATGTTTATGAATTCTCAGCTTCAAAATATTTCACTGACAAAGCTATTAAATCTATTATACAGCAAATGTCGTGTCTTCCTGGTGATTCAAGCTACTTTCACTTCACTACTGCTACAGAAACTGTCAGATTGTTTGGGTTATGGAATTGGGAGAGAGTGCGATTTTTTTTTTTTTTTTTAATTAAATGGCTTGTGTATCTAATTAGTTATTTAATACAACTAATGGTGCATGCAGCCAAGTGGAACAAGTCTTATTTAGTAAATTTAATGAGATAATTTGTTAGGAAAAGTTACTGTGAAATGCCTGAACGAAGAATGAATTAAAATTACAGTGCGAGAAAACCAGGTTATGTTCAGCTCAGACATACAGTATTAATCAGATGAACTGAGGACTCTCAGCGGGCCAGCACGTGAATTCGAGAGCTGACTCCATTGCTACAGACTATTTTTGGCCCCAGTAACTGAAAAAGAAAAAAAAATACTTGTAGCAATGAAAAGTTTGTATTTGAATTGCTGCAACTACAGTTACATCAGCAAGAACATGATACACTCAGATTATAGAGCAGGGTCACTTCTGCCAGCTCTGTTGATCCTTTTATGTTGTCAGTGCAATGTGAAGTACCTGCCAAAACAAAGACAGAATCCAACCCAAACTACTGTTTTAAAAACTCTTGAATTTTATGAAATTGGCACTAGGACAGGAAAGAAATCTAGATGGTGGGAAACACAAGCCTCTTCATCCATAGGCATGATAAACACAGAAGAGCAGGAGTCGAGAAGATGATTTGAGGAAGACCTCCTTAAATTAAAAGGCATTGGAGGCGCTGAAGATTGATGCATGGCATGTTGGGTGTATGCTGCATGGTGAGAGCTTCAGAAGGTATATTCAAAACTACAGGCAGTGATGCACCACTGAGAAGGTCTCCCAAAAGAGAACTAAGACTGTGATAGACATTTTGTCTTCCCAGTGTCCCTTCCCGAAATCAAAGTAGCATGTCCAGTGTAAGCTCAGTTTAACCCTAATACAGTAACAGGGGTCAACAAACATTTTTTACTACTAGACAGTGTTTGGATTTTGAGCACTGGGAAAAAGAACGAATATCAAATTTTTTTTATGAAGATTATGGAAAACATAGCTTAAAAAATATTTAATTTCACCTATATATAATAATTCAAATGAAAAATTCAAAACAATAATGCGCAATTTAGTATTCCTTGGCAGAAGATCTCCTGTGACACTTGGTCTTCCCACTTCCTGACTCACCACAACCAAACTAGGAATCACTTGGCAGCAGTGAATTATAATACATATAGTCCAGCTGTGTAGCCTAAGCCATAAGGGAAGAGAAAGACATGAAACATCTAACTGCAGCTCCCTTGAGACACTAAAAAAGTTGATTTAATGCCAAATTGATTCCAAATATTTTTAACTGGAACTAATACAACTTTGCAATATTTTAAATCAAGACTGAATGTTTCAGTGTCTCCTGGACAGTTCTTTTCAGCTATACACTGTTTTAACCCAAACTAAGTAGCTGCAGATTAATTTTTATGGGGGATAAGTAGTTTCCATTTTCCAGAAAAGGAAATACTATTGGCCAAAAAAATTATAATTTCATAAAAAAATATAATGAGGCCCAGCTCACAAAGCAAAACTATGAAGTCTTTGATGCACAGTAAATAGTTGTGTTTATGTCATCATGTAAAGGTAGATTAGCGTACTTCAAAAATGGGCTTCCAAACTGATTCACCCTTCTGAGATTAAGGCCTCACCACTTTAAAACTAGCACTGATTAATATTATCAATAAGCAAAGGTGGACTTCATCAGAAAAAATCTGTCTTCCACCAGAAGATATGGTTCAAGAAACACAATCTGGACACTTCACAAACCTACCAGCAATTTACAGACCATTCCAGATTGCCTCTAGATTGATTATATTATTAGTTGGCGTGAACAGTCTTACCTTGGGAAGTATTATGGCTTTTACTGTTCAATATGCAGAACTGTAGCTTTTTGGAACACACACACACACAAAATTGGTTTATACTGAATCTGCTTTATATTTTAATGTATCTCTTATTTTTCCATTTTCTTAGAATGCTCATGCCACCTATATTGAGTGGAAACCTGTGCCTGACCTATAATTAAAGAAGTCATTATCTCACTCAGCACTTGTCAGGCCACACCTGGAATACTGGGTTCAGTTTTGGTCACCACTAGGCAAAAAAGATGTGGATATGCTGGAGAGGGCCTAGACAAGGGCAACAAAGATGATCAAAAGACTGGGAAGCCTGGTGTATGAGGAAAGGCTGACAGAACTGGGTGGGTTCAGCCTTGAGAAAAGAAGGCTTAGGGGAGACCATCACCATGTTCTACTATCTAAAGGGTGGCTACAAAGAAGTTGGAGACTCCCTTTTTACAAGGAGTCACATGGAAAAGACAAGGGGCAATGGGAACAAGTTACTCCTGGGGAGATTCCAATTGGACACAAGAGGAAATTCTTACACAGTGAGAACAATCAGCCATTGGAATAATCTCCCCAGGGAAGTGGTGGATTCCCCAACACTGGACACTTTTAAGATCTGGCTGGACAGGGTGCTGGGCCACCTTGTCTAAACTATGCTTATATCAAGAAATGCTGGACCAGACGATCCTTGAGGTCCCTTCCAACCTGGTATTCTACAATTCTGTAATTCAGCACATCATTGATTCAGACATATAGCACTTCTCAAGAGAAGCAAAATAAAAGCAAGTATATGGTAATGTAATAGAGTACATGAATAAGAGAAAAAAAAACCTCTCTCTCCCACTCTTGAAGCACAGTAAAATCATTTTAACTTACTGAAGACTGAAGAAGTTAAAGGCTTGTGAATTGCAAAGAAAAAATTCCTCCCAAATGATTAATACTAGCTTAACATCAGAATTTTTTTTTTTTGTTACGTCTTCTCAAATTTTCTAAATTTGCTGTTTCTAAATTTCAGAATGTTCACCTATATCCCACCTGTTCAATTACTTTGGTCTTTTAGTGAAATAAAAAACAATAAATGGTTCCAATTACCCTAAGGCTCTGAAGTTGTGCAGAAATACACCATTAAATACTACATGCAATAATCCCACTGTTGTGATTCCTCTGATAAGCAACTGGTATTCAGAAAATTCCAGCAGAACATGAATTTCATTTCCTTGTCTATATCTGAGATAATTAATGAGATGGTCATATACCAAAACATACTTTTCCAACAAGAACACAGAAATTTAATAGGCAGGGTCCAAGAATGAGAAACACACGTGTGATGTAAGACCCAAAACCAAGACTCAGAGACATTAATGACATAATTTGAAAAAGTCCACACTAATTTTGAGATCTTAGGTATCCAGATACTGAATCTAATAACTCTGGAGAAGGGAAGTGTTACTATAATCCTCAATTTTATTTTAGTTACAAATGCTACTGAAAACAGAGCCCTAATGTATCTGAAGCTTGGTTTACAGAATAGTATGCAGTGTCAAGTAATGGCAGTTACTCCCTCTGGTGATCTGTCACATGGCAGTTCAGTTTTCTTTAATTTTCAGTATTTTAATAGCTAAGGCCACCTTCACAGTCAATGTAGAGAAGAAACAGGCTTGTTTGAAAACTAATTAATCTACGTGTTTCAGGCATCTCCCTTAAGATGATATTAATTACACTGACTATACTGACTAGATTGCCATTGATCACAAACTCTAAGGTAATTACCTTGCATCAGCTTTTACCTACTTTTCTACTATAACTGCTGTTAGTGAGATAACACTCAGACAGATTGTTTAACTATCTGGCGGCTTTTCTTCTGTACTTCAATCCAGAATACAAAACCAGGTGGCTTAGAACCATCTCAATCAAAAATTGACGTATTATGTCTAGATGAACTAACTTCAGAGATGCTTTACTTATCTATACCCATAAATATGTGAAGACTCTGAAACATCAATGAAGAAGAAAAAATGACTTCCTTCTTTACTAACAGGGTTTCTTTCTTGTTATTCAGGCTTGTCTGTGACCTGGAGAGGCTGTGAATCACCTGTTCATGATGGAAGGCTGGCTCACAACATACCTGCCTGGAAATGCATGTGGCAAAGAATGCAGCAAAAGAAGGCAAGGTGCGCAGCTGTCCACTGAAAGTATTTAGCCCTGTACTTTGAGGCAGCATCCATTGGTGCAATCACAGAATCACAGAAT
>NW_010291459.1:0-3278 GCF_000700745.2 Antrostomus carolinensis | reverse complement strand
CCTGACAGCGCCCCGGCCCCGGGGTCCCGCCCCCGGGCACCCCAAAGTGAGTTCCCCCTCCCACCCCGCCCTTTGCAGCCCAGGCGGGCATGTACTTCCCTCAATACCCACCCCACTTCCGACCTGCCCCAGGGCCGGCTGCCTCCCCCTGCCCGGGGGGAAGAGCCCCAACGCCCCATCCCGGCTGGGGACAACCCGAGGCATCCCCGGTCCCCAAGGGGCAGTCCCGCCCCCGGGCACCCCAAAGTGAGTTCCCCCTCCCACCCCGCCCTTTGCAGCCCAGGCGGGCATGTACTTCCCTCAATACCCACCCCACTTCCGACCTGCCCCAGGGCCGGCTGCCTCCCCCTGCCCGGGGGGAAGAGCCCCAACGCCCCATCCCGGCTGGGGACAACCCGAGGCATCCCCGGTCCCCAAGGGGCAGGGGAGGCAGGGGGAGGAAAGGTCCTGGATGAAATATTTTTGTCTAGATCTCCTGCTACTGCTCCACGCAGTTAAGGTAACAGCGGGATCCTGTCATCGTTGTGCTGTGGACAGACCCTCTCTCTGGTCCCAGAGGCATCCAGGCTCCTTCCTCCTGAACAGGGCAGGCAGAGCATCATATCCCAATCCCCAACCCTCTGAGCCTTTTTCTCCTCATCTCTCCAGGAGCAAGCCGAGCAGGAGGAATAAAACACCACAAGTAGCTGAACAGTGTCATCACCTGCCAGGGCAGATGTTGGATCTATCTGTAGATGGAAAGTCTTTGGATTGAAAAAGGAGCCTGTTGGCCATAAGGGAAATACTAATGAAAAGCATCCTTGCTGGGGACGATACGAGTGAACTGATCCCAAACCCTCAGGCCCCTTCCACCTCTGCATCAGCAGAAAGTACAGGTATGTGCTCAGCCCCTGGATGCTCTGCTTCCAGTCCCACCTTGTGAGGAGAGGCTGCCTTTCCCTTTGCTCCCATTGGCATGGGTCTGTTGTTCATCTGCTTTCTCCCAAGAAGGGCAGGAAGGAGCACGGTCCCTTTGGGGGTGCCTTGTCCAGCTGCAAAGTTCAGAGAGGAGAGAACAGAAGGCTTTTCTCTCAGAAATTCCCATTTCCAACAACTTCTTCCCTTCCCTGGGGTCTGGGCAGAGGGAAGCAAGGCCTGAATGTCCCACCCTGGGGCAGAGGGAGCCAGGACTGGAGGCAGGAGGAGGGAGTTGTCCTGGGTAAATTCCAGGTCAGAGGCGAGAGGGGCCTTGGGCCCACTTGGAAACCTCCTCAGGGCAGGGGAGAGGCCTTTCCCCATGCAGGAGAATCCGGCTCTCTGGGACCTCTGTTTCCAGCCTCACAGGGGTCGTTTGTCCTCTGGAGTGAAGCCTGCTTCTGTGGCCCCCTTGTTCAAAGGCCTCAAAACCAGTTGTTCCCCAGGGGCCCTGTTTTATCCTACACAGGACAAGCAAGCCAGGGCCAGTCCCTTCTTCCTCCTTTCCATTCACTGGTTTTTGGATCCCAGCATTGCCCCATCCCTGCTATCCGTCACGGCACTGTGACCGCATCTTGGTCATGTTTGGAAGCTGCTCTTGCCTGTGCTGCAAAGTTGCAGCTTATGGGTTTGTGTTGTTGGGGTGAAATCCACAGCTCAACCATGCAGCTCTCATTCGCTTTGGGAGCAAAGTGTTTGCTCACCCTTGGGAGAAATTGCAGCCTGTGAGTCTGTGTGTGTTTTATTCTGTGTTGTGTGTTGAGAGCGTTTGACTCGGGCTTGCAGGGAAGTCTCGTCGCAATGTGCCCGAGTTTCCCTCTGCAGCAAAACAGTTAAGTGCCAAGTCCCGGCCAGCCCACCGAGGACTCCCCCGTGGCAGGCAGTGAAGTTTCCTCCAGCTCAGTTTGCCATGCTGAGGAAAGGACAGACCCAGCTTTCCACATGAATACGCTCCGGCCTCATAACCGGCATGACAGCGGTAGGCGTGCAGGAGCGGCTCTGCTGCAGCTGGTGGAGCGCGGTGGCGTTGGTCCAGAGACCAGACCCAGGCGGTGTGGAGAAAGTGAGTGCTAAAGGCAACTGGGAATTCTTTAAAAGAAAACGCTGGGTTGGCCTCTGTGGGGTGGATGGAACACAGAAGTCTCCTCGCCTGCCGATGGCTTTTTTTTTTTTTTTTCTTTTTTCTTTTTTTCCCCCCAAACTCCTGATTTTCTCACCCCCTCCTTGTTTCAGCTCTGCTTTTCTTTCACACTCTCCCTGTGGGGGTCGAGCCAGTGTTGTGTTTAACTCTTTCGTCCTTGCAGCAATTAGTTAGTGGCTTTGAGACTCCCCATAAGCCCCAGGTGGGGCATCTTTCCTGGCCCTCAGCAGGATCCTCCAGGACCCTGCCTGTGTGTTGGGCGCAGAAGCGCAGGCGTGTGTGTGTACAAGGAGGAAAGTTATGGAGAACTTGTCACTTTTATTGTTGTGGCTGGCTGTCCCTGCCCGGTGGAGGTGCCCTCAGACTGCTGCTGGGTTGCTGTTCCCTTCAGCATCCAGGAAAAGGCATGGAAACGGTCCCCTGGTCCCCTGAACAGATTTGAAGGGTAAAATCTGCCAACTGCTCGGTATATTGATTCAAATGCATTATTCCTCCCTGGGCAGATCCTTGCCCTGGGAAAGGAGCAATCAGTGCAGGTGCAAATAGCTTTTAATTGCAAAATGTATCTCACCACGGAGGCATTTAGGCTGGATATGATACAGATGACGCAGCAGCAGCCTGAAGACGACCAATAAGCCAGAGCACTGCAGGGGCCAAACACCTATGGTGTAAATATCCGTGTCTGGCTGTATGTCCGTGTTCTTCCACATATCCCTGGGATATGGCACAGTAGGATTAGGTGAAAATTCAAATATCATCTGCAGGGAATGTGAAAATTTGCTCTCTTTAGAGGTTCCCGTGTGAGAACGCAGCACACTGTGGCTGTGGATGTTTTGTGCTTGGACTCGCCCAGAGCCGAGGATCGGGCGCAGTTTCTCGGTGCCAGCGGGGTGCGGGCAGCGGGCTGTGCGCCTGCTGGTGAGACAGAGCTCTCTAGGTGAGGATACTTGTGTGCTCACCGGCTGTTACACACGGAGTGATGTACAGGTGGCTGGAGGAGGGTCCTGTGAAGTTGTCGGGCTGCCTTAGGGTGCCTATGGAGCTGTCTACCGGTGCTTATACCGTGTTGTACCTGGGCTGCCCGTTCTCGGGGCCAGCTGCGAGGCCCTGAGCTGTGCTCCGCACGGGGTGTTTGCGGGCTCGGCACGGTGCAGTGGGCTCCGCTGCCCTCCGCGGGGCTCCG
>NW_010291458.1:2106-6087 GCF_000700745.2 Antrostomus carolinensis | reverse complement strand
GTTGCCGTGCCGTTCCTGAACCAGGTCGACACGCCTTTGCGGAAGGCAACAATAATCAAATTTAAGAGGACTATGCTTAACATATTAGAAACTTAAAACTAATAAAATATATTATATAAAACATAGTGATGAATGGATTACGCCATGAGAAAGCCATGTTACAAGTCTATCACAAAACAGCAAGAGTCATCCCTGAATGATAACAGTATGTTTCAATTTATTTGAATTTCACTGGATTATTGTGAAAGCTTTATACTGGCATAGCCATGTCAAGCAGTTCTTCTTCCATTACCTTGCTACTCTCACTGTTGTTGGTTGGCATTATTTGGAGCTTATTTCCAAGACACATAAAATTATGTCCTTGGTCTGAAGAATGAATTACTGCTTGTATTTGTTTTTCCGTCCTATTCTGGAAGCCTTAAAATCATTCTTGTAGCTTATTATTATTGTAATAAAAATTAATCACTGCAGCGGAAATGGGAAGTTGCTGTTCTCCTCTGTGAAACATGACTCACATTTCTAAATGTATATTAATCTGTTGTTATCCCCTTGTGAATAAATAGTAGCTATAAATCCTATTAAAATACCGCTTCATCTAATCATGTGAT
This sequence comes from Antrostomus carolinensis, assembly GCF_000700745.2. Taxonomy (NCBI): domain Eukaryota; kingdom Metazoa; phylum Chordata; class Aves; order Caprimulgiformes; family Caprimulgidae; genus Antrostomus; species Antrostomus carolinensis. Next base: position 5,479 of record NW_010291458.1, on the reverse strand, counting down.
GGGTAACATGATCTTGTTAACTCCGTGTTCACCTTCACCTCCCACTCACAGTGACAGGATTTGCAATTATGCAGCCTTTCCTCAAAAAGACCCATATTGAATCCTGCTAAAAAAAAAAACCTGTCCAAAACAACTCCAAGAAATCTTAGCAATGAACCAATGTCAAATGGCTTCAAGATTTCATTCAAAGCTTTATTGGGCTTACTAGGTTAACGTGGAGGACTACAAAACAAGGAGATTTCAGGAGATTTCTGGAGGTTCTTGTTTTCAGTTGAATGAGAGGAAGAGTATTATTTTTTATAGATATGAAAAAAATTGTATCTTCTGTTTTTACCAGAATCTGAATTCTCCTACCAAACAAAAATAAACCAAAAGTTTACTGAATTTCATGCTTAATCCCTACAACCAGTATATTTCACAATTTCTTCTATAACATGGTCACAGTAGTTTTCTCCTGGGTTGAGAAAACCAGGCAGCTTATATAATTTAGTCATCTCAAAATCACAGAAGGTGTAATTATAAATATATCAGGATTAGTTCTCGGTAAGATAATGACTCCCAGAATTCCACAAATGGGATTCAGCAAAACAGAAGACATAGAAATAAACTGTATTTCCTTAAGCATTTGTTTCACATAAGCAGAAAATTCATAAACTTAAGTGCTTTTATATAGAGAACTAGAAACTCAGGCCCAAATGTCCACAAGGCACGTCAGCATGTATGATATAGATATTTTTGAAGATGGTAGCCTGGAAGAATTATTTCAGACTCTGGTTACTAAGCAGAGAAAAACATAAAATTGCATGCAAAGTATATAGCTTCTTTATTTGCATACCTTCACCCACTCCTCCCCTTCTCAAGTACATTGTTGAAGATTTAAAACAAAAAATAGAAGTTCTGAAAACAAAAGAATGTGCAGCAAGTGATCTTCTCCTCCAAACGAACTTCCCCCCAACTTCACTAGTTCAAGAAATCATATTTTGATGATATATGTACACAATATGTTTACACAAACTTCTTGTTTTTATTTTTTTTTTTAGCTTTATACCTAATTCTGCTTTGTTAAAGAGACTTCTGTAGTTTGTTAAGCTAAATAATTTGTAATATATGCGTCAGTCCTATCCAATACTACACTAGCTAACCAGTCCTCTGTAGTGGGTTCTTTGGGGTAAATATACTGGAGGGGCTGATGGTCTTGGGCAGGGAAGACCTGCTCTGTTGGGCTCTTAGCATGAGTAGCTGCCTTATAACCAACCCCCCAGCATGCAACACTGTAAAAAAAGTGCCAGAATGGCCCAGGCTGGTCAGTACTGCGTTCTGGTAGATGTCATGAAAGAGATAACATCCCGCCATTTAAGGAGAATGTATAAGGTTTTGTTTGCTACACAAGATAAAAAGCCCCATTGTATGGGAGAAAGATTGAACCTCTCCGCAGATGGCATCTGCACAGTGAGCTGTGAGAATTCACCTGGGGTCCATCCAGTGCTGCATGAAAGTGGTGTTCCTAGCACCTGAAGGGAAGCAAGATTTACTTGCTAACTATATTTTTCTTCCTATTTCTATTGTATTGTTAAAGTAATTTTATTGCACTATTTGCTGTTGTGCCTTTCTGAGTGAGATCTAGAAAGAACCCTGCCTGATCCATCCTCTCAGTGCAGAGCACCCTCTGAGTCTTCCCTTTGCTCTCCATGATGCAGAGAACTACAGCATAGATGGCAAAGTGGCAAATGTGGATCACTGCAGCTTGTAAAAGAGTCAGTAGTTTACATGTAGCTAGGCAAGACAAAGACAGACAAGTATAAGTACATCCATTATTGGTACAAACTGTCAGAGTTTCACTCAGTTTATCCTGTCTAGGGATTCTGATTATGAATATTTAAACCTTCAGTATACCTTCAAACCTGACCTATTCACTCTTTTCTGCTTTTAATCCCATATTCTCCATTCTTCTACCTCTTTCTCTTAAAGCTGAAATTTTGCAGGGATCCAGCATTGGTTTTATGGCAAAAAAAATTATGCTCAAAAGCAGAAGAAATTATTTATTTCTACCAATTGTACTTTCTTTCATGTATTGATGCTATAAGGAAATGTCACGGTTTTAAACTCCTTCTAACTATACTCATTAAAAGGTTACCACTATTTGGAGATAGAAATTATTGACCATAATTCATTTTAGACAAGTCAGTATTAGAAAAGTCAGTATCATATTTGGCAGTAATTAATACTTACTTTTGCTTTTTCCCCAGACAGTCAACCTAATGAATTACTGTAGCCTACTGTTTTCTATTTTAAAAATTGTACTTCACTTACCTCTAAAAAGAGCAATGTAAGATTGTGATAATATAAGATGTACACTGTAGAAAAAAAGTAATAAGTACAAACAAGTTGAGGTTATCCTAAAAATCTTAAAATCTGTTTAAATAAACAAGCAAACTGCAAATACCCTAAAGTCCATGTTTTGACATTTTAACATAAAAAGAAGTGTTCCTTCCAATAAATGTTCCCTTCTAGAACAGGATTAAAGTAGCCTTGCAGTTCAATGAACCTTTGTCTCTATGGAGAATCTCAAGTCTGCAGACCAACCATGCCAGCATATTTCCTTAAAGTCACTGAAAGACAAAAGCAGAGTGGGGAGAAGGGTTCCTAGATATTTGCAAGCTTCTGAAATTCCATAACTAATTGAGTTGTTCAGTTCTTCCTGCCTGCTCTCTAAAATGCACCTTTCACAGAAGAACTAACTACACTAGTCTAACATGAACATTTCATTTTAGTCCAATTATTTCCTGCACAAAGAACTGTGATTTCATAATAGCAAGCAAGTGTAGGACAATATATTGGAAAGCCCTTATTACATACCATGTATCAAGATTAATTATTGCACTTAGCCTAAAGCACATCAGGTTAGTCTCTGTTATCATTTAATTATCTTCCTAGTTATCTTTTAATTATCCTGTTTCCCTACTACTGTTAATATGTGTAGCTACTCTCATGCATCTTTTTCCTTTACACAGAAGAACACACATTGCTTTTAAACTGCAGCACAGCTTGTGTTAATGTTTTGTAAATGTTACCTACATTAGAAAATCTTTTATTTAAAACCACAGACTTCATCATGGTAGAATACCAGCAACTGATCAGAGTAAACAGAGCATTTAATTATCTTATGAGAAGTGTTGTCATCCAAAATGTTACACTGATAATTGCTTTCCCTTTCATATATACCTTTTCATGTATAAGGCAGAATATTGGTATGTGAAGCACAATGAACTGGCCTTTCACTATCCACTCATTCCCTCCTGAGTGCGTAAAAGATCTTAAGGGATAGATTCTATAATAGCAACCCACACATTCCTTGGGTTGTTATTGGGGAAGA
>NW_010291458.1:0-2076 GCF_000700745.2 Antrostomus carolinensis | reverse complement strand
GAACATTAGCAGCCAATAAAACAAAAAAGTCTAATTTCATAGCAAACTGCAAGAAATGGTTATTTGGGCAGTGCATGTTAAATTTTACTGTTCTCTACCACAAAAAGTGGATAAATTACAGAAGTAGGGGAAGGCTGGATAATGTTACAAATGTTTAAACATTGCTGACTATTAAGTGTGAGTAATGCTAAAATGCAAGAAAACTGAATGTCATGCTTCATTGGGCAACCTGATAATGGAGACAGTGTAGTGAATTGTCTATTGTGAATTTAGCAAGAATGTAATGCTTCACATAACAAAGGGAATAAAGTAATTAAAAAACAAACCAAACCAAAACAAAACAACCAAACAACAACAAAAACCCCAAACAAACAAAAGAAGTACCTTCCCCAGAAAGCTTGCATAAGGCTCAGCTAGAGATTGGAGGATTGCTGAAGGTACTTGTGCACAAAATGTGCTAGCCTGATAAACAGTAACTGTCAACAATCTGTCAAATATCAACAATCAAATACCAACTATCAACAATAACCTGATTACTAGCTCTGGCTTCAACTGTCATCATCTTGTACCAAACCTGAAGACATTTAAGGAGAGCTGATGCTGAAGGGATTGCAGAAGACATTGAAGAAGGGCTGCTATATTTCTGTTTTCCCAGATAAATACTATTTGTATGTTTGGCAAGCACATCAAATACAGCACATAAAAACGAGATATTTGTTCACTTGTCCGGAGTTTCTGGATGTTTTGGTACCTTGCTGGGAACAGAAGTACTAGTGCCAGTAAGGTAGCTAAATAAATTCCCAGATGGCCTCCCTGATGCCTGTCACACACATAAACACAAACCGCTTCACTGAGCATTCTTGGAGCGTATAGAAGAAGCAGCACTATTTCCTCCTTTTCTGGACTTAGAAAAGCGATTTGAACTCAGGTCTTCTTACCAAAAATTGCTGGGAGTGTTAAGGAATACCTTATCATGAGGTCTCTCTTCAGCTTACCAGTTAAAGCAATGCCAATCTGCTTGAAAAAAAATAAATGCTTTTTTTTGGCTACAGGCAGCCTCATGCACAGCCCATCTCCTTCTCCCTCTCACTGCCTTTGAGTATTTAATTACTTGTTCAGCATAGAGCATCTTCAGAGCAGCCTCTGACATGGAAGCCCTCCACCACCTCTGAAAGAGGATGTCTTTCCCCACTACCTGCAGAGGGAACCTGCAGCAACCAGCTTTGGCCTCAGGGCTGTGTCCCCTCTATCACTACTTCACTCTGCAATACTGAGTCCAACATACAGGATTCTATATGCTGGCATGCTGAGCTAATTCCACACTCCTTCCCAAGAAATATTTTTACTCTTTTTTTCTGTATAGTCCCCCAGAGCTATGCAGGGAAAGGATCGCATTTAACCTTTTGCTTTGAAAAGAGGAAGATGATGCTAAAAGGTATACTGCACAGTATTAAAAAGAGAAAAATCTACTTCCTGGAGACATAGGTTTGTGTAGCACTTGACATCAAAACATGAGGAGAAAATTGTAGTTCAGAATGTTTACACTTGTCCCTCTAATAATAATTGAATATGACGTGTGCTGCAGTGGCACTGCTTTTTTCAATTAGTATAAGATGAAAATGCTTGTTGAATAAAATTCTACATGTATCTTTGCTAATTTCATGGTATGTTTCCAGATTGTATCCTTCAGTTTGACAGATTTTGTGAAATATTGTATGGTAACATCTGATTTATTTAGTTAGAGATGCTGCCTAATGAGAAAAGTAATCAGTCCCACTAGCCTTTACTTTCAAACATCAGTACCCATTACAGACATTTCTGCAAACCCTTACTGCTCTTCAGTCTATTAAGTGGAGATTTTCTGACTGAGAAAACTTTCCAAATCCACACATCATAATTTAACTGAAACACAGTTAATTTCCCCAATGTATGTATTTCCATTTCTGCATTTTGCTAATAGCTTCTTTTCAGTATTAAGATTTAAGCAAAGATTTTCTCTCCTGCTAGGCAATTATTCTCATTTGGTTGATGCAGCAATGAAATCACACAGAATCACAGCATGTTAGGGATTAGAAG
>NW_010291457.1:58038-60682 GCF_000700745.2 Antrostomus carolinensis | reverse complement strand
CAGCTCTGCCAAAAAAAACCCACCTGCAACTTGCCACAGCACCCACCCCTCCTAAAAACTCATCATCGTTCCCCCAGCTCTGGGTCACCATCGTGCTCCCCCACATCCCATCACCCTCTTTTTCCCCCCCACACCCCAAATCCTTTGGGTTCAAGCCATAGGGGATGTTTCAGGCAGGTGCTGTGGGGCTGGGAGGCGGGCCCGACGACTGAATCACTTTTTGATGCTGAGGGAAGTCACAGACTTGGAAGAGAAACCAGGAGGGTTTGGAACAACCTCCACGCATCTCCAGGCAACAACCCACCCCACCGACCACCCGGCCTGCTACTCCGGGTGTGAATTACACCATCGGGATAAAAATACAAGAAGCTGGGCAGGTGCTGGGTACATAAAAGCCTGTAACGTGCACCCCGATAGCGCCAGCGCTGGGAAACGGTGACCTTGGTCTACACTTTGCCATGCCACAGCTTCACCAAAAGTCTTCCCACCCAGCTTCAGTGAGCTGAGAGGGTGAAGCCACGGAAAAGATGAAAAATCTGGGGTTTTTTGGACACGCTGCAGGTGCTGGCTGTCCTCAAAAACACTGGGGTTTGGCCAAGGTGGTGGCATGGCTGCGTTGGGGTCCTGACTTCCCTTAGACCCTTCATCCCCAGCACCAACCACACACGCAGCAGCTCCAGCACCACATTCCCCAAGGGACTTTTTCCCTTCAGAGAGATGAGAATGGACATTTTGTGGAAGGGGAGAAGAGAAAGGCCCATTAAATGACCCAAAGCACTCGGTGGGGCTGGTTGCACACCGGGAAATCATTGGAAACTCCTTTTTTCCATGATTAAATATGACCAAGGAAAAAAGCAGGAGGTGGGGAGGGAGCGGGAATGTTGGGGGCGAGCATAAGCCATCCCCGGGAGCCCCGTTGCCCATCCACAGCTGTCCCCTCCCTGTCCCTTCATAGCGTCGTCCCAAAGCCCAGATTTTGATACTTGGCAGGGGACACACCAGCTCTTGGTCCGTGTTATTAATCCAGCAGCAGCTGAAACAACAGGGGCAGGGGGGGCCGTGTTGTGCCAGCGCTCCAGCAAAGCCACCCCCGGTTCCCCAGCTACCACCTTGGCTGGGAGCTGGTGGAGCAGGAGCAGAACCGTTACCGCTCCGCGTCGTCCCAAAGCCCAGATTTTGATACTTGGCAGGGGACACACCAGCTCTTGGTCCGTGTTATTAATCCAGCAGCAGCTGAAACAACAGGGGCAGGGGGGGCCGTGTTGTGCCAGCGCTCCAGCAAAGCCACCCCCGGTTCCCCAGCTACCACCTTGGCTGGGAGCTGGTGGAGCAGGAGCAGAACCGTTACCGCTCCGGGGCCCCTCCGTGAGGAATCCCAGGCATCTGGGCTGGGGTGCGGAGGCTTTTTGTTCCACTGCGAAGAAGGAACGATCTCGACGTGGAGCTGCCGTTTCACAGCCAGAAATTCTTTTCCCATTTCCTCACCAAGTCACGTGCCAGAAGCAAGCCAAGTCTTCCTCCAACACATCTCCCCCCCTGTCTCTAAAACCATTAGGGAAATATTCCACAAGTACTAAAGCCAATTAAAAACCTGCTGTGCCTGACCTGGAGATCCAAGCTGGACCTCTTGCAGGTTCCCCAAAGTCATGGGTCACTTGGCTTTAAGCCACCAAGTGCCACCCCAGTGATGGGGACAGAAGCTGAAGAGTGCTGGGAATTGCAGCTTCAAGGCTTTGCTCAAGCTTTGTGTTGGTGTGAAGGAAGGACGAGACACGACACAAAGGTCTAGTCTGGATTTTTGTCCTTTTGGGTGTCTCTGAATTGCTCTGGCATGCGGAGCTCTGCCAACAGCAAGCGCCGGGACTGAAATAAACGGCTGAGAGAGCTTCAAACCCGCAGCCCCGAGCTCAGGAGAATGTGTCTGCTCACTTCACAGCTCACCAGACCTGCAGCATGTTGGTGGTAGGCAGAATGGACCACCAGGACCCCTCATCTGGCTTTCATTCAGTCACCAAATCTCCTCTCGCCTGCCACGTTACCAGCACATTTTGGCCAAACCCAAGTTGGGGTTCATGGCTGCGGACGATGTGCTCGGGCGCTGGGATGCCCATGCTCCAGCAGCCAGCCCACCACGGAGAGAGGACCAAACAGCTCTACCGAGGGCTGTCACCCAACCCATCCAACAGCCACGTCCTGCAGACCAAGACCCTCAGCTAAAAGAGTTCCCCAGACTCGCTCCAAGTAGGACCATCCCCATTTGTCTCCTAGACCCACAGGTTTCAAGCTTTCCTCATATGGCCACCGGCGCCGGAGCGTGGGGACGCGTGCCTTTCCCGTCACGGGGTGATGTCACCCTGTTTACGACTTCATTACATCCTGCCCGCCGCTGCCGCCACTGTTTACATGGGAAAGCAGTATTTGGAAACCAATATATTTTTAGCTTTCTTTTAATGCATCTCAGCAGCTGGAAATGAGGGACCTGTGTAATGTGACAAGCAAGAGAGCCCAGAGACAGCTCAAGATCTCTGATGGACATGTCACTAATGAGCCAAGGGTACAACCAAGGGCTGTCATCTTCGATCTTGAATCATAGAAAGGTTTGGATTGGAAGGGACCTTAAAAATATTCTAGTTCCAACCCCCCT
>NW_010291457.1:53542-57987 GCF_000700745.2 Antrostomus carolinensis | reverse complement strand
TCCGGGGGGGGGCCAGCCACAGCTTCTCTGGCCAACCTGGGCCAGTGTCTCACCACCCTCACAGGAAAGAATTTCTTCCTAATATCTCCTAATATTGAAGCTTCTTTAATCTTCACCTTGATGCCCTCCTGCCCTGGAAGTTCAACCTCCAAGCGAAACCACCACAGCAGCGCAGCACCCGCTCACCCAGCCTGGCCAAGGGTGGATGTGGGAGATCTCCTGCCTTTGCACCACGAGTTTTGTCCCTACAGGTTTTGCTGACCATTCCAACTCTACGTGAGTCACCGTGTCCCCCATACCTGGCTATATGAAGGTCACCGAGCTGGTGGTGGCAGGAGGGACCATTGGGTTGGGACACAGTGCCATGTCCAAGCACAGCAGAGGGGATAAACCCCAAGTGCCTCCAGCCTGACAGAAGGACTCGGGGCAGGTTTCAGCCTCCCTCAGACACGGCACTAAAAGCACAAAGCCAAAGCGCACACACCCAAAATCACCCTTAGAAACTGCTTTTTAGGTTTCACAGGGATTTTTTTTACCAGAAGATTCATGTTTTCTAAAGCCTTTGCTGTGTTGGTCGGATGGGCAGAGGGATTTCTTTATCCCCTCTCAGTGCTGTTGCTCTCCTCCTAAACTTGATCCTTTTGCCAAATCTTTGTGATTGCCGTTTTGGTGCCGCGTGGGCAAGCCCTGAGCTCCCAGCGTGTTCCAGGCAAGAGCACTGGGGCTAATCCCATCCCACCGTGCCGGGCTGGGTGCTCCCTTATCCCTTTGGCTTCCAACTGATTTCAAACCGATTTCATGTCAGGCCTTTGCCACCACGCAATCCAGCTCTTCAAAGGCTACAGCTCTTTGGGATGCAGGGAGCCAACACGCCTTTCAAGAAGCGATTTGCAACCTGTAGCTCTTTAATTTGGGATTCTCCTCCACAGGGATGTGGGAGGAAACCACAGTTGGCTCCATGGGGGTCTGCACCTCCATGGGAAAAGCTTTAGAAAGAGGTTAAAACCCAAACTCCTGGAGAAACGTTCTGCAGTTTGGAGGTACGGATGCAGGGAGCCCTGCATTTTCCAAGGGATTTTATTTTTCCAAGGGTGCAGGAGCTGAACTGTAACGCTTTCCCTGCAAGGCAGCTAATATAGATGTTGGTATAAATAATTCTCCTGACTGAAGCCACGTGTTACAGCAGCGCTCAGGCACAGCCCCACACCGTGGCATTGGTGTTCCGTTGCCAAAATGCCCATTTTTGTCCTCAGCTGCCCAGTTTTCCTGCAAATTCCCCTCTGGAGCTGCCAAGCTTTGCTCTGGTGCTGCCTGAGGATGGATGAAGCACCTTGGGCTCTCTGGCCGCCCTGTTCCACGCTATCAGTGACCCAGCACTCATGGGCACAGTGCTGCCACCCCACTGCCCACCCCGGGGAGATGGAAAACTGCAGAAGCTGCTCCTCACCCGGTGTCAGAGTAATTGGGGACAGCCGAGGGATAAGGTGATTAATAAACTGCTCTGGAGGCTCTTTAGGAAGTGAGGTAAGTGTGTTATCATCCAGAGGATTCTCTGGATTTAAATGTCTCTGGGAGACATTTTAAACCACTCCTTCAGCAGAAGAATTGGCAATTGTTCTTGAAACGCTCCGGTGACTAAGCCAAGCCCAAGCCCAAGCCCTTCCCCAGAGAAGCCCCCGTCTGCTCCAGACCCAGCAGCCACAATCGCTCCCTTCCCCAGCGCAGAACGGTGACTCGTTTGGATGATGGGAAAGTCCTGTGTTCGCTCCACCACACGCTTCCCACAGATCCCCCCCTCCACAGCTGTGTCCTGCTGGGACCGGGCTCCTCTCCCTCCTCTGCTCAACCCCTGCAGACAAAAAGGTTCCCATCTCCTCCTCCCTCGGATCCTCAGCTCTCCTGCTCTTATGCAAAGCTGGTATTTTTAGTATCTCCTGGAAACACTGCGAAGTGTCACCACCACCGGCTGAGTGCTCCTGTGAGAGGACATTCCTATGGCCAGCGCCCTCAGCTGAGACCTGGCAGGGTCACCAAAGCATCTGCAAGTGGGTGGCTTTGGAGCAGTGACCCAAGTTGGTTCCTACAAGGGACTTTTTGATCCCAGCTTAATTGTTTTATGGTCAAGAAAAGGAAAAAATAAATAAAAATAAAAGCCTTACTATGATCTGGTCGGTCTCAGCAGCTCTTGGCTTAACTTGCTCTTGTTCTGAGCTCGCTCAGGATCAGGGAAGCGCCTGCACCCGCCGACAAGTCAAGGTCAAAACCCATCGGCAGCTCGCTGATGAACGAGCACACCGGCAACGCTCCCTCTGGGGAGGACGAGCTCTGGGGACATTCATTTCTAAGGGACAAGGAGGCTGCAGGGGCCACTCGCGCTCAGGTGCCTCTTGTGCAAACACATTTATTTACAACACCCCCAGATCACCGGGTTAGAAGTGCACCAAACACCACTGAGGCTTTGCAGCTCCACTTGGGCCACTCAGCCCAGCCAGGTTTGGTGACAGCCCTGTCACCCAGCACATCCCATGCTTATCCCCCCACCCCTTCCCATTTATCATCCTCTTCTCCAACGAGGGGAGATGGTGCCTTTAAGGCAGCTTAACAGCTGTCAGAGAGGAGGCATTTTTGCGTGTGTTGCTGATGCTGAAAATACTAACCAGAGATACTTTAAGTAGGTCTGGAAAGCGTTCAACGAGAAGACACCGTCGTGCAGCCTGTCCCCGCTCCCAGCCCAGTCCCACCCAGCTGCTCCCAACTGGACGACTGTCGGGAGCCGCACGCATTCCTTCGGGGGCACAGAAGGGTTAAAAATACCCTTGGCCAGGCTGGGGCACAGCAAGTGGCAGTGTCCTTCCCTGTCCCATCCCAGAAACCCACCTCCGCTTCTCCCACCCACTCCTGAAGCCCCCGCTGGTGATGCACCCTCAGCTGTGGGGTCTTTGGCTGTAGGATTGGGTGTGGAGACACCAAAAAATCCTCCTCTGAGGCTTACTAGTGACTAACACACTGTCTCGAGAAATTAAGGCTTTGAATGTAAATGCCCTGGTGTAAATACCTTGCCTCATCAGCACATGGATTCGTTCCTGCTCTCCAGTTCAGCCCCATGATCCCAAGATGGGATGATGGTTTTCCTCTGCCCATCCTCAAGAGCAGCTCTGCAGCAGCAGAAGCAGAGCCAGTGGTCCCGGAGACAGAATCACAGAAATCACTGAGGTTGGAAAAAGACCCTTCAGATCGTGTGTCTTACAAAGGAAGATCACAAAACGCAATCGGGGACCACGCTCATCTCCAGCCCGCCAAGGAGCTCACTGACAATAGAAATGGGATAAACTTCTGGGCAGACACCACCCATTTCAGTCCTCCTGCAAAATAACCACCATGAAACACCGCACGGCGCTGGGCAGCCGAGTCCCCATCCCATGGCTCTCCCAGCCACCCGTGCCACCACGTGCAATGACAACAGCTCACACGGGGGATGCGATGCCCAAAGCCATGTGCCACCAGCAGCCCCTCTCCCAAAAACCAGCAGCTTCAGCCAACAGCACCTGGGAGAAACCCAGGGACACAGGGCAGGAGATAAAGAGTTATTAACAACACTTCTGCTCGCGCCGCCGAGCCAGCTCCGTGTCTGAAAGGCTGGGGGAATTAAGAGAGTCATAAATAGAGCGCTGAAGAAAGCCAACGTCCTCCTGCCGCGAAGGGAGGGCACGGGAGCGCGCGTGGGCTCGCCATGAGCGCCGGCTAATTGCCACTTTTACTTTGGGTGAAGCAGGGAGGCCCCAGAGCAGGGTGAGCCAGAGCAGCACCTGAATGGCCAGATGAGTAACACCGTTCAGGGCTTTACTCACTGGCTGCATCACCCCTCCTGAGATCTCTTTCCTGATTTATTTTTTCTTTAAGCAGACAAAGAGGGTGCTGGAGGCACAAGGGCTCCACGAGCCCTGGACGACCTGATCTGCTCTAAAATAAAACAGGAGTGCAGCTCCAGTTATCGCTGTCTAGGGATTCTCCCTCCCCCTCTCCATTGTCCGGCGTAAAACCTTTACTGGCGTGAAGGAGCGGTGCCCGAGTTCACCGCACTGAGTAACTCCAGTGTCAAATAACCTCCCCAAAAATCCACAGCGGGAGGAGACGCAGGAGCCTGAAATCCCATCTCCTCCCTCCGCTCCCTGTGACCTGCCCTCCCAAAAATCCACAGCGGGAGGAGACGCAGGAGCCTGAAATCCCATCCCCTCCCTCCGCTCCCCGTGACCTGCCCTGGCAAAGCCACCGCCCGTGAGGGTTGAACGCGGCGGGTCCCTCACTCCCCACAGCAGACCCCCCTCGTCTCCAGCTGGGGCCAGGGTGGGGTTTAATTAACACTGGGAGGCGAGATGTGGGATAATCGGCGAGGCGCGTGCCAGCTGCGGCAGGATCTCGCGTCCCGGCCAATCTTTCACCCCGCC
>NW_010291457.1:49481-53518 GCF_000700745.2 Antrostomus carolinensis | reverse complement strand
CGAAGCCATTAAGCAGCGCTGCCAGGAGTCATGGGGCGAAGCGCAGCTGGCGTGCCATGGGGGCGGCCGGCGTGGCATGGCAAGGGGGCCAACAAGGCGATGGAGGTCCAGCCACGCACGGAGGCATCACCACGTGTCTTCCCCTTCAGCCAACTTTATCTGCACTGATTTGAATTTGGGTTATGTCAAGTTTGATGTTTTTTCTGGGGTTTAATTTTTGGGTCAAGTTCTCCAGATTTGTGTAGAAATCACCACTGACCATTGAGCACAGCTCTGAAGGAAGGCAGGCTGCCCCGTTCCTGCTCTCACCATAGAATGGTTTAGGTTGGAAGGGACATTTAAAAGTCATCTAGTCCAACCCCTCTGCAGTGAGCAGGAACATCTTCAACCAGATCAGGTTGTTCATCTTTGTTACGGGGAGGAAACTGTCCCCAGCAAAGCAAAGCCAAGCCAGGCTGGCACGATGTGACTGGGGAGGCAGCAGCATCCTTCCCCTCCCCAGCATCGCTCTGTATCGCAGCAAGCCAAAAACATCTCAGCTAGCACCTTTGACCCAGGGCTGAGCATTACACTCTGCTTTGTAGGTGAAATGTGTCAACGTTAAGAGTTTGTCCAAAAACAACAACGCTAAGTACCAGCCAGGCTTTGAAACCCAAGTTCAAAACCCACTGTCTAAAAGATAAAATAAACAAAAACCAGGCTTAAGCTCGCTTAGTCAGGAGGCCAAGCTACCCCAGCACAGATGCCTTCCCAAAAAAACACCAAAGAATTTGATTCCATCAGCTCTTCAGGGCCCTGGCTGATGGATGTTCTTTGGCCAGACAGGACCAGCCCATGCCTGGGGCTTCCTGGCACCACCACTCCAACCCAGCAAACCTCACCTCTGCTTCTCGGGTGTGTAAAGGAAGATCAGCCCTTTGCACCCAATGGCAAAAGCTTTACCCGAAGCACAGCCATTAGCTTCCCAGTCTTTGGGAGAGGAAGGGTTGTAACATGGGGTCTTTCAGCTCAGGATGCTGGAGAACACATGATGGAGAAAACCCCTACGCCTTTGTGTGACCCTTCATCTCCAGGGAATCACTTCCCTGGGGAATTCTGCTGTTTGCTAAACTGAATCAACATAACTTTTATGTTTAGTAACATTTCAACTGTTGCTCATTCGATTCCAGTCATTAAAATTTAATATCAGTGTAAGCTCTGAGAAACCTGAGCTGCTGAGGGGGAAGAAATATCCCAGCCTGAAAGCTCCTACCAGGAGCTCTCGCTGGTCCCTCACACTGAGGAGCCCAACTCAGCTGTGTGATGCTTGTGGAGACACGGTACTGAAAGGTTTTTTTTTCCTGCTTTTAGTATTCTTTTACACAAAAAAAAGTGCTCCTCAGAGAGGCAGCAATGGAAAGACAGTCACTTGGGTTAAACTCATGCCAAAGACCAGGAGTTAAGGATGAGGTCTTTTTGCTCTGACAGCTTAACATAAGCTAAACCCAAGCTATTTCTTCTGCAGCAGAGCTATATCTGAAGCGATCCATCAGGATGTCCATATAAGCACAGACTCCAAACCACAGAAATGCCTTTCAGCTGCACTTGATCTCACCACAAAACTAGGGGCGAAACTAGATGACCCCTTAAAGTCTCTTCCAGATGGGTTTCTTACAATTTTCTAACAACGTGCTGCTCTGAACAAGTCCCTACCTAGTTTCCCCCACCCTCTGAAGGTCAGGTCTACCCCGCATTGTTGTCCTGGCTTCTGAACCTGGCGTGGGCTCAGCCCCTCAGTGGAGCCATCTCCACCAGTGCACCCACTTACTGAACCAAAACACCTCCTGCAAACAAAGGTCCCCCCCAAGCAAGATCCGACAGCTGCTTCCCAGCCTCCCACCTCCAAAAAACCCAGCCAGGAGAAGCACTTCCACTGGGAGAGGACTCGTCCATCCCATTGCCAGGATTAGTCCCCCGGTGACCTGGGAAAGGAGCTGGCGGGGGGAGAGAGGAAATGCACGGGTGGCAGTTTTCCAAAAATTAAGAGTTTGTTGTAGGTTGTGGCCTTTTGGGGCAAGTTTGAGGGGTGTCTGCAGGAAGGAAAAGAAAAATATATGGGAAGCTTCGAGTATTAGCTGCTTTGAAAGTCATCTGTTCATGGCCTCCATCAGAGCCTTCAATATATCTTCTTTATTAAAATCTGGACACAATGAATCCAGAAGTGCCCACCTTTGTCAGGGCTTCATTGGCAATGTGCCTGGAGCCCTGGGGCCACGCCTAATTTGCATCTCATTTACACAGATGTTCATTAAAATTAATGCCTTAAGACATAATATCTGCCTACATTTGTGTCTTCTGGACAGACGGACCGCGACCGCTCCTGGAGAGCCCCAGTCACCCCCATCCTCCTCCCCACGCTCAGCTGCATCGGCCCCACATCGCCCCGGGGAGCACTGCCCGGCTGAGGAGCTGCTCTGGTCCCCATGGACACGCCGTGTACGCATCTTGTTTGCAATCCAAGAAGGGAGATAGTTATGATATCGTCTTAATCTCCGAGAAATAATACCCTGGTGCAACCAAAAAAACCTCCCCCATGTTCCCTGCTTCTTCCAAAGCCCAAGCCACACTTCTCCACCACTCTCCCTCCCGCATGTATGGAGTACAGACGGTCCCTGCCCGTACGCTGCGATGCTCTTCCACGTGCAGATCAGTATCTGGGATTGCATTTCCCCTTAGAGAGAACCGTAAGATGAGGCTTTGCAAAGATCTGCTCTGCAACATTTATGGTTCGTGCAAAAATGCTTGCTCTCTGGATGAACCGCGTTGGGGAGGAATGCTGCTGTGTAACCACGATTGCTCCATCCACCCTTCTTGCTTCTCCCCCATTTTATTCTCAACCATTACCCAGCCAAACCCCACCATCGCTGCTGCAACTTTCATTTTTCCACGAACAAAGAACCCAACTGCACCATGTGGCCTCAATGGCCAACAAATGACTTTTGGTAAGGACACGTCGCCCTCCAAAGCACCCTTGGCTCAAGCAGCTCAGGCCACTATTGTCTTAAAGGGTCATTTTCAAGGTCATTGAGATATAGACCATTTGCAAGTGCTACAATGGGTTAAATTTGGCCCACCAGCCCTACTCGCCAGCCAAGCCAACTGAGCAAACTGCATCAACACTGGGTTTCACCATCAAGAGCTGTTCGGCCAAGAATAATCCCTTGCTCTACAGGAAAGTTTCACTGGTTTTAAGGACTAGAAACTCCTTTTTGGATATAACTTGTTCCAAGCGACTGTGTGGTGTTTAATGATGAAGTTAAATCCTTCCCATCAATATCAGCTTGATGTAAAAGACTGCTCAACACAAGAGTTAACAGCAACACGACCAAATAAATCATAGAATCACAGAATATCAGGTTGGAAAGGACCTCAAGGATCATCTGGTCCAACCTTTCTTGGCAAGAGCATGGTCTAGACAAGATGGCCCAGCACCCTGTCCAGCTGAATCTTAAGTGTCCAAATGAGTTTGAGTTTGCCCTGTAAGTCATGTTTCCAAGCTCTTTTTTCAGACAGGCAACCCCCAAAACAGAAATACCTTGTCCTGGTGAAGGTTTCACAGAGCTGTTAAGTGGTGGAACGGGATCAATTAGCCATGAGATGAAAAGTAAATGGCTGTAAAAAATGCCTCCACCTCCCACCCTCCATTAGCACCAGGAAATGAGCAGCCAGATGTAAATCAGCCCAATCATCAGCTACCGAACACACCAGTAATAGAAGTTTCACAGCAAGAGAGTTTCTAAGCAGTATTAATATAATTAATGTAGTGTAACAGCATGACCCAAACCGTAATACTGGATACAAAAATATCCAGCACACTCCAACTCTTCTCTCTTTCAGCATTTCACACAAGCCTTGATGGTCTCCATCAGCTCTTTGCTGGAAACATCAACAGCCCACAACAAAACTTTGCCTTGGTTTTATTCCCTGTGTGTATCCTTGGTCTCACAGTTTATCTGTGGTTTTATTTGTACCCAAGGACCCCAAAATGGATGTAATAC
>NW_010291457.1:39827-49449 GCF_000700745.2 Antrostomus carolinensis | reverse complement strand
CAGATAAAAGACCTGCAGGATAATTTGAACTAGACTCTCAGGTGATGCCAACAAACCTAAACGCCAACCAAATAAAAGCCCACAAGACAGTGGCACATCAACACTGCACATCTCAAGAGCAGGGAAAAGGGTTTTTTTTTCCTCCCAACCACAAGATCTTTCTACATCTTTTCACCACAGACTCTCAAGTCCAGAAGTTGATCTTATATTCTCCAGAGCAAGGACATTTTACTACACCAAAAATGCTGACACTATAGCAACAAACAACAAAGCCACCATAGCTTGAAGACCAGAGGTCCTACACCAAAGAAAACACTAGACGGAGCTTCAAACACCCAAATACCACTTCAGAAACATTAAAACATAAAGACTTACCTTGAAGTCTGCCAACTGCTGGTTGATGGTTTCCACCTCTGTTCCCACCACCCACTGCAACGCCTCGTTCTCCTCCGCCGCGGTTGTCATGTGGGTCAGCTCCTTCAGCCGGCTGTAAAAGTCCTCGACACGAGACAGTGTGGTTTCCACCTGCTCCTGACGGTTCTTGCCTCTCTCCGTCAGTTTGCTGCACTGTTTATTCAACGTCTCCAACTCACGTTTCAGTCCTAACAAATCGGGGCTCCCTTCGTCCTCCAGCATCTTCTTACATTCACTTTCAGAAGCTTCAATGTCAGACTTCAGCCTATGGAGTTTGCCCAGGAACGTGCGAACATCCTCTGCTTGAGACTGAAGGCTGTCAGAGTCTCTCCCAATGGGGCCCATGCTGTCTAGCTCATCATCGAGATCCGCCAGCTGAGAGAACATCTCCCTGACCTGATTATTGAACTGGCCGATCCCTTCAAGCTTGTTTTCCATCAGCGTACAGCAGTCGTTTACTTTCTGCTTCACAGCTTTGAAGTCCTGCTGAGCCACCTCAGCTTGGCTTAAGAGCTGGGAACAGTCGGACCCATCTGGGGCATCTTCTACTAGACCTTGAGTGAAGTTTTTCAGATAATCCACTTGTGGCTCCAGGGCTTGCAGCACCTCCTGCTGTGCCCTGAGCTTCTCCAAATTCTTGTTGCTGCAGGCTTGTGGCCCTAGTGCATCGTAGATCTCCAGCTGGTGCTTCGCCCCTTCCAGCTTCTTCTCAATGTTCTTGAAGCTCTCTTGAAACTCCTTGAGTCTCTGTGACATTTCTTCAATGGAGCCAGTTTTGGCTTGCAGTTCTTCTGTGATGGCATCCATCTTCTGATTGATGCCAGCCTTCTCATCACGAATGTCATCCTCATCGGTTTGAGAAGCATCAATCAGGATGTCGGCAGCGCTGTTCAGCATCTCCAGCAAGGAACGGCGCTTCTCCACGTCACTCAGCAGAGCCTTTGATCTCAGAAGAGTCGCTTCCAGTTGCACAGGATCCAGAGTTACTTCCAGCTCTGACATCTTTGCCTTGCAGTCTTCCACCCAAGGCAGAAGGTCCTCCATGTGCCGTTGGTACTTCTGAGCTTTCTGCAAACAGTCTTTGAGCTTAGAATGTCTATTGGCAGCTTGCTTGCTAAGCTCTTCCCAGTGTGTTTTGAGGCTGACCAACTGGTTTTGAAGAGTGGTCTTCTCCTCCCCAGGCTGGACAGAAAGCAGTAAAGATTCTCCCTCGGCTACAATCATCTCGTAGGAGCCACTGTGTTGGTTGAGGCTCTTCTGGAACTCTTCTTGTTCCTGAATTTGGCTCTGTAGCCTCTCCAGTTTAGCAGAAATAGGTTGGCTCTGAGATTGCTGGCACAATTTGTCATCTAGCCAGGTCCTGAGTTCATCAAACATATGTTGGAACTGCTGGGAACTTGCGAGTGCAGTCTGCAGTCGGTTCATCCGGTCGGCTGAAATGGAAATAAGATTAGAACGCAACAATTAAGCTGAAATCAAATAAGCAAAGTGCAATTATTTAACATAATCTCAGATGCACCAACTGTGTTTTGATTAACAGGAAGGAGTTTTCCATTGCATCACTTGCCTTTTTGCTCAAGGATTCATAAATTTCTTAAGTACTAACAGGCAACAATAAAGCAGTAACCCAAGTTCTCCTGACCACTCTCTAAAATCAACCTCTTTAGAAACCAGAAGAGGCATCTCAAGATTAGAGGGTGGACACTGGGCCTTCTCCATGCTCCATTCTGCATTTAGGAGCTATTTTTATTTTTTCCAAGCACAGCACATGCCACACTGCTGCAAGCCAGGCAGGCTTGTTGAAGAGCCACCATCAGTGGAACCTGAACATCTCTGTGCGCTCTCCAGGCTCAGGTATGGCTGGAGTGTGAACTCTCTTGTGCTTAGTCCCACAATAAAACACTCAGGAAGCACCCTAAAAAACGATCAGTGGTGCTTCCCCATTATTCTTAGAAGCTCAGTGATGGGAGAGGCCTTTGCCAAAAAGCAAGGGTGGAGTTTGACATCCCAACATCTCTTAAGCAACCTCTCTGCTCTGTCTCACCTGCCAGGTCTTCCAGCCCTTTGAGAGGAAGCGCCACTGTCTCCAGACGTTTCCGTAACTCATCTTTGAGATATTGCTCCCCAATCAGGACAGAGAGGTCATCACAGAGAGTCTGAGCCTCTGCAATCTCCTCTTCCAGCTGCTCCAGGTCTGAGCGGATCTCACTGGTTTCCTCCAACTGCTGTTTCACGGCATCAGGCTGTGTGCTGACGGCAGACTGGCTGCTCAGGCGCTGCCCAACCGCCTTCACCTTCTCGGAGAGGCCCTGGAGGAGCTCCTGGTACTGGGTGCTCTTCACTATGGCTTGGTCAATTTGACTGGAGCGGGAATTGAGGCGTTCTGTTAGCTCGGACCATTTCTGATTAACCCCTTGGAGCTCTTCCCGCACCTGATTAACGGATGGAGAAACATCTCCAGGGCCAGTCAAGATGCTCTGAGCTGCCTGGTTGAGCTGCTCATGCTGTTGTCTGCGAGCTTCAAATTCCTTCAGCATAAACTGGAACAGAAATAACATAAAAATGTTTGCATAAAACTGACAGCTCCGAATACACACAGTCAAAACAACCCAGACCTCCAGGGGCTTTATCCAGCCTACAGAATCGGTAGGAACAAGCCCTGGGGTGGGACAGCAATCGGGCGATTTACTGCGACCTTGCGACCTAAAAAGCTGGGAGGGGTCTGAGACTCCAGTACTTTGCTCTCTCTCTTATTTGTCCTCCTGCTGTGTAATGTAACATAAATCAGTTAGATGAGAAAGAAATCTAATTGTGTTAACTGGGCTCTTTTATTTTATGACGTGGCCGGTTATGGACATGTTAGGACTTGGAAGCAGGAGGTACGGAAAGGGCAGGCTGCCAGGTGGAGGGGCAGCATCAGTGAGTCCTGCAGAGCATCAGCACAGGTCTTGTTTAAAGCAATTTCACTCTCCAAGAGGGGCCAAGTGATTCACTGATGAGTCAATCCAGTGCGGGGAAGGGAGCTTGAGCACTGCGCCCATTTCAAGTTATTTACAGTAGTTTGCGCTCAACGGGGTTTGGAGGACTCGGGAGAGGAGCCATGAAGTCTCCCAACACTTGCTGCATGGCAGAGCACTTACAGGACAAAGAAGTCTGAGTGCAACCTTCCATCTCGAGCACTGGATGAGACACCCTCCCCTCCTGGCCCGTAACCCACCCCGGAGCTGCCTACACAGCTCCCAGCTCACCTGGACCTGCTGCTTCTGTGCATTCAGCATGTTGGGGTCGATGGAGAGTGGTCCCAGCACACTCATCATCAGCTCCTTCTCCATCAGCCAAGGGCGCAGCTGGGTTTCAGCAGCCTGGAAGCTGGCCAGCTGGTTCACCGACTCCTCCAGCTTCTGCTGCCGCTCGGCCGTCGCCTGGCTGGCTCTTTCCCACCTGCAATCTGAAGCACCGGCTGCGTTGGTGGTGGGCACACTCTTGGCCAATCCACCCCTCCATTGAGAAGGTTTTTATACCCTCCCTGTGGTTTCCTCAACAGGAAACCTCCTCAGCTTTTCAGTAACACTAGTGTGGCTCTGTTCACTCTCCATCTAATAAGCCGTTACCCATTTCTAATGGCTACGTGGTCCTGAAGCTCATAATGAAAAAAACCCTTGCAAGCAGGATTTCTGTGCTCTAGTCACTACTGCCACGAGCTGGTCTGACCTTGGGTGAGCCACCTCACATCCCTGGCTCAATAAATGAGGATACTCTCATGTGTATCAGTCCTCACACAGCACATACAGATCTCCTGGACGGAGAACTCCGTTAAACACGTTCCTGCTATTTCAAAGAAGAGAATCTCTGTGCTTCGTTGTAAATACACAGTCTTGTTTAGTCAACAATTAATTACCTAGTATAGCCTTACTAATGACTAGAATTTCATATCAAGCAGTGAAGCTTTTAATCAAAATAATCAACTCATGTCACTAATGCTTTTTTTTTCTTCCCTTTCCTTTTTTTTTTTTTTTAAGAAGTAATTTAAAGAGGCAAGTCTTTAAACTACACATCCATCACAGAGATTTCATTAATCATGACAGTGCTCATCTCAGGAACACCTTGTACACCAGACAGCTTGGAGATAAGTTCGCTATTTACTGAATTTTAATTAGAAGTGACTCTGGCTCTGCTGTGACTTTGGAATCGCCCTGCAACCCTGAACCGTTTCTAATGTGATGTTTCAAGACAGAAGCTTCACTAAGTGCTTCAGGCACTTACTCAGGTCTTCCTGCATCTTCTTCCAGTTTACTGCTTCTGGAGAATCTGGATATTTCTCCAGCAAGCCAGAAAGTGCTTCCTTTACCTTCTGAATCTTCCCAGAATTCTGTTCCAATTCAGCCAGAAATGCCTGGAAAATAATCATGAGAACTTCTTCAGCTGTAGGGCAACGGAATGAAATCACTGAGTGGGAACAAAGCAGCAGCTACAAGCTGGAGTTGGACAATTTCTGTTCTTTGCTCTTTAATGAAATAATTTTATTAGCAGTATTGTGAGCTAACTTGGCTCTGAGAGCAAGGAAAGGCTGGGAATTGCTTTCCAGGAGAAGCTGGAGTGACCCAGCAATAAGGGCTACAGATAAGCTCCTTCCCCCTGAGCCAAATGCCTGACAGCACCAGGTCTAGAAGCAAAGGGGTCGAGCACAGCGTGTTTGTGGGCTCCTGCTCCACAAACCCGCCTGTGATCCCTCCAGGGGAAAGCCTTTCCTTAACCCAGGGCAGATCCTTGTTGCTAATCCTTCTAGTCCTGCTGCAACAAAGCACATCTCTCAGGACCTCTGGGAGGAGATGCTCAGATCCCTGTTCTTTTGCTCTGGAACAGAAGTTACCTTGTTGTGCTCAGCCTGGGCTCTCATCGTCTCTGTCTTGGTGGGTGAGGAGGAGGCATCCAGCTCTGACAGTGTTTGTTCCTTCGACTCCAGCCACTTCAGCATCGAGCTTGCCTCCTCCTGTACTTCTTGCATCTTCTCCAGCATAGCTGAGAGCTGCTGCTGGCGTTCCCGCAGCGCGGCGCCAAGGCCCTGGTACTGCTGGGTCACATCCGACACATCGCACTGGATCTCGGTCAGATCTGTTTCCAAAAAGCAGCCTGAGGTGAGGACCACTGCCTGCTTTACCCACCTTAAGCTGGACCATAAGGTTCTAATCTAGCCCTGGGCAACCACAGCTGGCCAAGCAGGAGAAGCAAGAGGCCACGCTGCTGTCTGTCTGTCTGTCTGCAGAGCAATGTCAGGTTACCCTACAGAATCACAGACTGGTTTGGGTTGAAGGGACCTTTCAAGGTCTCTAGTCCAACCCCCTTCAGTGACAGGGACATCTTCAACCAGGTCAGGTTGCTCAGAGCCCCGTCCAACCTGATCTGGAATGTTTCCAGGGATGGGGCTTCTACCACCTCTCTGGGCAACCTGGGCCAGGGTTTCACCACCCTCAGTGTAAAAAATTCCTTCTTTATATCCAGTCTGAATCTCCCCTTTTTTAGTTTAAAGCCATCACCCCTTGACCTATTGCTACAGGCCCTGATAAAAAGTTTGTCCCCATCTTTCTTAGAGGCCCCCTTCACCTCTCATGCCAGAGGGGACCTTCCATATGTTGACAGTTTGCAAACAAAGCAAATGCCTTGGTGTCTGTGAGACTGATGCAAGCTGAGCCCCCCTGTCGCAATGTCACTGCTAATACAGTGTTAAATAATTTGACATCAAAATACAAAGCCATTTTTATGCACCTATTATCGCGTTGAACCGCTGAACTAACAGAAGCTCATGGGCAATAATTAAAATTGCTCTTCAAGCTGAAGGGTTGGATGCTGTTATAATCCCTTTGAACCAATAAATTTAATGCAGGCCTGAAAACAATCTCCCATTTATCAGCTTTTAACAGCACCTCATGGGGTGTCAGGGTGCTCTCACTCCCCAAGGCTGCCCCTCTCTGTCCTTCAGCCTGCCCTCCCCCCTCCATCCCCGCCTGCCCATCCCGCGGCTCCGGTACCGCGCGGCACGGCCGAGGATCCGTGAGCCTATTTGCAGGCTCATTTCACTCGTGACAGGATGCTGCCGGTGTCACATTGTGGTTTATATTCTCACGGATGGAAATGCACAGACAAAAACAGACAAGGGAGATGGCGAGGTGGTGACAGCGGTGACAGCGAGCTCACCTTTGCAGGTGTGGTATCCGTTCACACTGCCTACCGACCCTCCCGGAGCGGGCAGCGCGGCACCTGAGCAGAGGGGACGGGGACAGACAGAGGGACAAGACAGACGTGTTAGGAATGCAGACAGCAAGCGATGAACAGTCCTGCAGGACACGGACCACACGGGCCACCAAGCACAGACACAGCATCTCCACGGTCCCACCCGCCTGGCGCTGAGGAACCCACCGGCTCGGTGCCGAGCAATCAGAGTTAATTTGATTTGGAGCCCGTTTATTTCTCCTCCTCCCGACACACCCGCACTCCTCACTTTCCCAGAGCTGCTCCTGCCTCATGGGACCAGAAGAGCTGAAGCTCCCTGGAGCTGGGCACCTCTCCCAGCATCGCCCAGAGACCAGCGTGGACGTGACTCCTGCATGGACCACCAG
Source organism: Antrostomus carolinensis (assembly GCF_000700745.2). Lineage (NCBI taxonomy): Eukaryota > Metazoa > Chordata > Aves > Caprimulgiformes > Caprimulgidae > Antrostomus > Antrostomus carolinensis. Next base: position 42,421 of record NW_010291457.1, on the reverse strand, counting down.
CCCTCTCTCCACTCCTGGACAGCTGCTACCCTGAGCGTGATTTTGTGAATTATAATATCAAGTGAGGATGCTGATTGCCTTCCCTGAAGAGATTAACTTCCCTGAAGAGATTAACTCCCCCATAATCTCCTTTTCTTACAGGACAGAGCTCTTTAAACCCACCTTGGTGCACAGACACACACTCTTTGCCAAGAGGCTCCACGCAAGATGTGTCCCCTCCTTGGACACCAGATATCGCAGCTACATTCACAACCAAAGTGGGACTCATCAGAAGTGTCATTGGGTAAGTCTCTCTCTTTCTAACTACACTTTTTAAAGCTTTTATGTATATAAGGGGCTACAGCTTTGGTCACCCCACATAGATGACCACGTGGGTCACCCACAACAAGCCTCTCCCCATTTCTCTTGGAGGTTTCCCACTGAACTGCTCATCAAGTTAACCCTAATGAACATCCCTAGACTGTGAATTCCCATAAATGCCCATCAATGATGAGTCCAGGGACTTGTTCTCACAAGCTGGAAGACATCTTTTAGTTGGTTTCCAAACAAACCAGACATAATCTCATTGCTTCACAGACTTGAAGCCAAAAAAGGAGATTAGTAAATCACATCTGAATATCACAGCCTTAAATTTCATCCAGATATGAAACCCACATACTGGAGTTTGATTAAAACACTCCAGCCCTCGGGAGGCTGTAGCACATCACCAAGAGAAAGCAGGAGCCACCTCCACGAGCTCCCTGTGGGGCTGAGAGTCCAGACCCCGGCACTGGGGCAGCCTGAAGCTCCCATGCTCCATGTGAGCAGTGGGGTGTGTGTGTCCCCAAGCTGGGCTCACAGCAAACACAGGGTAATTCAGTGCTCGTCACACTACAGCTAATGAAGATGAGTTGGTGGGCTCTGAGCACTCGGCTGGTGCAATAATGCAACAAGCGGCAACGACTCGATCACCGGGCTCAGCCCCATGACACCTGGACCACCACAGGCCCTCTGAAGTTTGTTAAAAAGGGAGAAATCACCCAATTTTTTTGCTTGAGGAAGGCTCTGAGAAGGTGCAGCAGTGAGAGCACAGTGCTGAGGAAGGAGGTGTCCTGGGGAGAGCTGGGCTGCGACTCACCTGCCTTGGATGGGGTGTCGGGGGCCGTAATCTCCATGATCAGGTTCTCCAGGAGGGTCCCTCTGCGACCAATCTCCTCCACCTGAGCCCCCTTCCCCTTCCATTCCTCCAGGAGATCCTGCTCAAAAGCAAAGGGTGGGATCAGAGGCTGTTCTTGCCCCGCTGCATCTTCACTCATCACCTCTGCCATGACTCGGTGGGACCAGGACACGGCACCCAGGGAACTGGCAAAGGGCACATCAGCACCCAGTGAGCAGACTGCACCAGGAAAGTGGGTGTCTGTTTATTTTTACTGAGGGGAATCAAAGAGTGAAAAGCTCTTCCCTAACTAGCAGATGTGTCACAGGAAACCTTCTTCTTCCTCCTACTGTTTTTGGGGACCTCCCTCCTCCTCTTGACACAAACCCAGCCTCACGTGAGTCCAGTCCCTGCAGCTTTCAGCAGAGATGGAGCTCAGTGGTGTGCTGGAGCCCAGCAAGATGCTGTGGGTGAGAGGGACGGGGGTGACTCAGCAGATGCTGCTCTGAGTCAAACCCTTGGCATATCCTGATTTAAAGCATCACAGTGCCAGAGAGGAGTGGGGGCTTGGATGATGGGAGGCCGCCTTCCATGTCTAGCAAGGGGAAAATTAGTGTATTTGGGTCTCCCACTCCTAAAACCACCCTGAAGAGGCAGTGGGGAGGGAAAGGAAACCAGGCAGTGCCCAGGAGAACCTTCCCACTGCTCCCTTCTCTGCAAGGCAGGGACCACTGGATGCACACACACCGGGGGCTGCAGCCTGATAGTGAGCACAGGGGAGCCCAGGATTCCTGAGACCATAAAACACCTTCCCAAGACTCTGCTTCCTGGGATTTATTCCACATTCCAGCATTTCCACATCAGTTGCCAACTTTCCCAGTCTGGTTCTGGCTCCCTCTGCCCACCTGGATCTGCTGCCTGCGTTTGTGCAGCTCCTGGGTGCCCAGGGAGGTCTCAGCGGGCGGCATTTTGCCTTCACTCTCCTTCAGCCACTTCCTCACGGCCCCGACCAGCTTCCGAAATTCATCCAGTTGCTCCTGGCAGGACGACGCATCCTTTTCTCTGCCAGTGAAAAGGTTTTGGAGAGTCAGAGCTCGTGCTTTGCCTTGCAATTACCCCTGCTTGAATGTAGCACAGTTGTGTCTGTCTCTAGGAGCCTTTCTTTTTATTATTATTATTATTAGATGTTGCTTAGGAACAGCTCAAGCAGCACCAGCCAAAGTGGGGTACACGCTGCAGCCTCCCCTCACTGCTGCTGCTGCTCCCCCCCAAAAGCTGTGGCTGGTGGCACTTTTAGGGTCATTCTGGCACTTGCCACGGTAGCCAATAGCCACGGGACCACCACTGTCAAATGCACCGAGCTCTTTGTCCCGGGAGAAGCAAAGCTCTTGGGAAGACAGGGCTCATTCATGCCGCCTCACCCCAGCCAGCTGCAGCCTGGGGGAGGTCGGGCTCGGCT